>NC_053436.1:23458483-23758483 GCF_007990345.1 Gossypium hirsutum
GTATCTTTTTCCAAGGTGAAACCTTAAGAAACACTTTGTCTCCCACCTGATACTCAATATCTCTTCGTTTTAAATCTGCGTACGACTTCTAACGATCAGATGCTGCCTTCAGACTTTCACGAATTATTTTTACTTTCTGCTCAGCATCTTTAATCAAATCAACTCCGAAAATTTTACTTTCACAGAGCTCCGTCCAAAACAATGGTGTACGGCATTTACGACCGTACAAAGCCTCGTAAGGTGCCATCTTAATACTTGATTGAAAACTATTGTTGTAAGCGAATTCAATCAAAGGTAAATACCATTCCCATGAACCACTAAACTCAAGGATGCAACATCTCAACATATCCTCGAGTATCTGAATTATCCGCTCGGATTGACCATCGGTTTGGGGATGAAAAGCAGTGCTAAAATGCAGCTTGGTACCCAAAGCTTCTTGCAATTTCTTCCAAAATCGCGAGGTGAATCTCGGATCTCTATCCGACACAATAGAAATAGGTACCCCGTGTAATCTCACAATCTGAGAAACATACAATTCAGCTAGTTTATCCAATGAAAAATCCGTACGTACGGGGATAAAGTGAGCCGACTTAGTCAGTCTATCAACAACAACCCAAATCGCATCTTTCTTACTTGTCGATACTGGCAACCCAGATACAAAATCCATCGTGACTCGATCCCATTTCCATTCAGGTATCATGATCGGCAGAAGTAAACCCATAGGCACTTGATGTTCCGCCTTCACTTGCTGACATATTAAACACTTCGAAACAAAATCAGAAATGTCTCGTTTCATACCATGCCACCAAAACTGAAGTCTCAGATCGTTGTACATTTTCGTACTCCCCGGGTGAATTGACATTCGGCTACAATGAGCTTCATTCAGAATCATCGAAATAAGTTCTGAATTTCTTGGAACACACAAACGACTTCTGAACCTCAAACAATCGTCATCATCAATTTGAAACTCTGATTCCATATTCGAAACACATTCAGCCCGTCTTGCGACCAATTCATCATCGACTTTCTGAGCTTCACAAATTTGATGAATCAACAATGGTTTGGCCTTTAATTCTGCTACTAACACATTGTCGGATAGAACAGACAAGTGTACATTCATAGCTCGTAAAGAAAATAGTGATTTACGACTTAAAGCATCTGCAACCACATTAGCCTTTCCCGGGTGATAGTCAATGACAAGCTCATAATCTTTCAACAACTCAAGCCAACGCCGTTGTTGCAGATTCAAGTCTCTTTGAGTCATCAAATATTTGAGACTTTTGTGATCCGAATATACATGGCACTTCTCACCAAATAAGTAATGTCGCCATATTTTCAAAGCGAATACGATGGCAGCTAGCTCAAGATCGTGGGTCGGATAATTTTTCTCATGTGGCTTCAATTGTCTCGACGCATAGGCCACAACTCGACCTTCTTGCATCAATACGCAACCCAACCCAAGTAGGGATGCATCACTATAAATGACAAACTCTTTGCCAGACTCGGGCTGCACTAGAATTGGAGCTTCAGTCAAATAAGTTTTCAGTTGATCGAAACTTTTCTGACATTTTTCCGTCCATTCGAACTTAACATCTTTTTGAAGTAGCTTCGTCATTGGTGTGGCTATCATTGAGAAACCCTTTACAAACCGTCTGTAGTAGCCGGCTAGTCCCAAAAAGCTCCGAACCTCAGTAATATTTCTCGAAGGCTTCCAGTTAAGTATGGCTGAAATTTTGCTCGGATCAACTCGAATACCCGATGCAGATACCACATGACCCAAGAAGCTCACCTCTCTTAACCAGAACTCACACTTACTGAACTTAGCATATAAGTGCTTATCCCGTAAAATTTGCAACAATAATCCCAGGTGTTCAGCATGATCGGTTTCATTTCTCGAATAGACCAAAATATCATCGATAAACACAACTACAAACCGATCCAAATACGGTCTAAAGATCTGATTCATCAAATCCATAAATACCGCAGGGGCATTAGTGAGCCCAAACGGCATCACTAAGAACTCGTAGTGACCGTATCTTGTTCTGAAAGCAGTTTTGGGTATATCTGAATCCCGAATTCGCAACTGATAATAACCCGATCTCAAATCTATCTTTGAAAACACTGAGGCTCCCTTTAGTTGATCAAACAAATCGTCAATACGCGGTATCGGATATTTATTCTTTATTGTCACCTTATTCAGCTGACGATAATCGATGCACAACCTCATGGTTCCGTCCTTTTTTTTCACAAACAATACTGGTGCACCCCAATGTGAGAAACTTGGTCGAGCGAAACCTCTATCCATCAACTCTTGCAACTGAGCTTTCAATTCCTTCAATTCTGTTGGTGCCATACGATACGGAGCTATCGAAATCGGTGTAGTCCCAGGTACAAGCTCAATACCAAACTCTACCTCCCGAATAGGTGGTAAACCCGGTAATTCTTCGGGAAAAACATCCAGATATTCACAAACCACCGGCACAGATTCAAGCTTCTTTTCTAACTCTTTGTCATCAAGTACATACGCAAGGTATGCTTCACACCCCTTTCTTACATATTTCTGAGCCAACATCGATGATATTACAGCTGGCAACCCATTCAAGTCAGTAGACTCAACTCAGATTATCTCGTTGTTTACACACCTCAAATCAGTGGTTTTTCTTTTGCAATTTACAATTGCATCATGTACGATCAACCAATCCATACCGAGGATAACATCAAATTCATCAAACGGTAAAAGCATCAAATCGGCCGGAAAACAGGAACCTCGGATTACTAGGGGACATTTCTTACACACTTTGTCAACAAGTACATAACGACCCAAGGGATTCGACACTCGAATTACGAACTCAGTAGACTCAACATGTAAAGTCTTACTGGATGATAAGGTTTCACATATATAAGAATGAGTAGAACCAGGGTCAATCAAAGCAATCACATTAGTATCAAAGAGAGTAAAAGTACCGGTAATAACATCTAGCGAGGAAGCATCCTCGCGTGCGCGTATAGCATAAGCCCTAGCAGGAGCACGAGCCTCAGATCTGGTTGTAGTGTCTCTAGATCCTCTCTGACCACCACTAGGATTTTCCGTGTTTCTAGATGGTCTACCTCGAGCAGTGGTAGCACCCGGTTTCCCACTTTGATTTACATTCTGTTCAGACAATCTCGGGCAATCTTTAATAAAGTGGTCAACTGATCCGCACTTGTAACAGGAGCGGTCATGGAATCTACAACTCCCCGAATTCCATTTACCACAATACTGGCACTCCGTTCTGTCTCGACGATCATTTCCAACACTGGCGACCAAAGTGACTTTGTGTACTCACAGGGGGTCGATCACGATCTCGTCTAGAAAAGCCCGAAGTGTCTCTAGACCGGCCTAAGTCATCTCTAAATTTCTTCGATGACTGTTGAAAGGGCTTTCCTGAAGATCTCTTACGAAACTCCTTTGCTCCCATATCAGCTTTTCTTTTCTCCTTACTGAGCTCTTCGGCTTTGCAAACTCGTTCGACAAGCACCACAAATTCTCGGATGTCTAAAATGCCAACATACAGCTTTATATCATCGTTCAGTCCATCCTCGAGATGTTTACACATCATAGCTTCTGAAGAAATGCATTCTCGAGCGTACCGGCTAAGCCTTACAAACTTTCGTTCATAATCAATAACCGACATGGAACCTTGTTTAAGTTCAAGAAATTCCTTCCGTTTTTGGTCAATGAATCTCTGACTGATATACTTCTTTCGAAACTCGGTTTGGAAAAAACTCCCAGGTTACTTGCTCTCTGGGTACAACAAAAATCAACGTATTCCACCAATAGTAGGCAGAATCACGTAGCAAGGAGATAGTACACTTTAGGCACTCATCGGGTGTGCAAGATAGTTCATCGAGTACCCGAATAGTGTTGTCCAACCAAAATTCAGCTTGCTCGGTATCATCGCTGTCCGTAGCTTTAAATTTAAATTCAGTAGCCCCGTGTTTTCGGATTCTGTCAACTGGGGGCTTATTTGACCTTATTTGGTCAGTTACCGGAGGTATTGTAGGTGCGGGGGTTGTATTAGTCGGGAATGGAGGTTGTGGAACAGCCGTATTAGTTCGAATGTATTGGTTGAACCAATCATTCATCACGCTATAAAAAGCTTGTCTAGCTTCATCATTCTGATTACTAGCAATAGGTTGAGAGTCCGCCGGCGCTGTCCCTTGCGCGGGAGCAGGCGCTACACTCTCAAGATCATCAGCTATCGCTCGGTTGGGATCGGGATCCATTTCTATAAGTAAACACATTTTTAACTGTCAGAAATCCCCACACTATCAAATAAACACATAATTGCATGTATAGCTAGACCCAAACGTATTACGGTAGTCCTAGAATTGACTAAACCGTAGCTCTGATACCAATAAAATTGTAACACCCCGTACCCGAGACCGTTGCCGGAGTCGAACACGAGGTGCTAACAGACTTAATTCATTTATTTGCACAGTCCATTTTAAAATTTCCAGACAAGCTGGCTAACTGCGTCACTATCACCTTAAAAATCATATCTCGAGTTCCAAAACTCGAAAACCAGTTCCGTAAATTTTTCCTGAAACTAGACTCATATTTCCATCTAGAAATTGTTTTCTAGAATTTTTGGTCAAGCCAATTAGTACAGTTTATTAGTTAAAGTCTCCCCTATTTCAGGGTTCGACTACTCTGAACTTCATGCATTACGACTTAGATATCTCCCTGTACAGGGCTTCAATACTTATACCGTTTGTTTCTAAAGAAACTAGACTCGAAAAGAAATTTGTACATATAGGGAATGACTTCTAATTATCTCTGGCTGATTTATAGTGAATTTCTAAAGTCGGAATAGGGGATCCAGAAATTACTCTGGCCCTATTTCACGAAAACTTAAACATCTCATAAAATACGGCTCATATGATCATTTCGTTACTTTCCTATGAAAATAGATTCATCAAGGTTCGATTACATAATTTATTCACTATTTAATTCCATTCCTACTATTTTAGTGAGTTTTCAAATCCACACCACTGCTGCTGTCAGCATCTATTTTTAAGGTAAACTTTACCTATTTCATGGTTTTCCATGAATCAACTAGAATTTGTCATACATTGCACCAAAATGATCATGATTAACCATTCCAATGGCTAATCGTTACCAAACATTTCCATACCTCTCAATGAACAACATACAAAACGATTATAATGCTATGCTCAAAGTATATATAAGCCATTTTCACATGGCTATCCAAATATATACATTACCAAAAAGTACATGACTAACAACAAAGGGCAGTCCTATACATGCCATTTTCAAAGTTCAACTAAAAGAGTACCAAAAGGGCTTTGATAGTGTGGACGACTTCGACTTTGACACTCCCGAGTCCGATAGCTGACGAACAAAATCTATAAAACAGAAAAATCAAAGCAACGGAATAAGCATTTAATGCCTAGTAAGTTTGAGTAATGAAATTATGCACATCTGAAGTATAGCATTCATATGACTAAACGAATAATTTCATATACACATATTCTCAAAATCATACTTACTTCACATTTCCAACCCTTATATTCATATATATGGGATCAACTTAACTAAAGGCCGGAAGCTTGTTAATCGATTGAGCGAATACTATTTAAAGGGAATCATCTATTCCAATGCATATACGAAACATACCTCATCGTTTGGATTTTACGAGCGTATTAATTGAAATTATTACAGCGAGATCGCTCATTCTCAAACCAAGTACCTTCGGGATTTAGCCGGATATCGCAACTCGCACAAATGCCTTCGGGACTTAACCCGGATATAGTAACTCGCATACATGCCTTCGGGTCTTAGCCCGGAAATAGTCACTAGCACAAATGCCTTCGGGACTTAGCCCGGGTATAGCAACTACTCACACAAATGCCTTCGGGACTTAGCCCGGATATAGTAACTTGCACAAATGCCTTCGGGACTTAGCCCAGATATCATCCGAATAATCATGTACATATGTCCACAAATCATAACACATTTTTATTTCGTTTTCATTACTAGAACTCAGACACAAGGCACTTATCTACCATTACCATTTTCGGCTCAATAGCCACATACAAAGAGCATGGTTTTGATTCGCTATATAACATGATCTAAACAAATCATGATCTAAGTTCCATTACTCGAAAACTTACCTCGGATATTTTTGAACAGTTGCGGGTAGGCTATTCGATCGCTTTCTCCTTTCCCTTGTCTGGTCTAGTTCCTCTTTGGTCTTGGGCTTAATTTAAACAAATGAATTTGTTTAATCATTTCGAATATTAAAAGCTTCTTTAAAGCATTTAACCCTTATACTCAATAATGAAACCAAACCATATACATAATTATTTTATCACATCACCTTAAGCACACATATTAACTATCATACATCCATTTCGCAGGCCAAGTTACAAATAAAAAAATTGCATACACACCAAAAATTTAATTACCCATTTCGACCTTAGAGGGTAACTTCAATGCAAATTGTATATACAATTTTCCATACACGTACCACATTTTTAACAAGCCGAAATTACTCCTACATGTTATCCATTATAATTATTTCATAGATATAAAACATAGCTGAAATATCTTTAGCCTAAATACGTATAATAATACCCAAATCCTCAGTTATTTTAACGAACACGACACAAAAGATTAACTAAAACTCCATTCAATTTTAAGGTATTAACCCTACTAAACTCTTATCATGACCATACCTAATCGAATTCAAGTACAGGATTAATTACAGCCATGTACACCAATATATAATTATAACATGTTTTAATATCTTATATATCTCATTCGGCCCTAACCACACAACTTCACTTTTATATACAAATTCTATCTCATGATCAATTGTAGCAATTTACACATAGGTTACATATTTGTCAAACCATGACCGATTATGTATATAAATTAAATATTTCACATAACGCATAACTCAATGACCAAAATTTATATAACCCTAAATGTCTAAATATGAATATCCCTCAATTCTCTTATAACTTAACCCTTTTTCTCCTTTTATCCTAATATCCATTAGCATTTAGTTCATCAAACCAACATTTAATCCTATTTCCTTTAACATAATTGTATTCGGCAATGACCACATCATTTAACCAACTAAAATAATAAACCACAACATTTAAATTCATCTTATTCTTCTCCCATTTGACCGAATGAATATTTATCAAATGCAACTCAACTAACAACAACTTTTTTTCTAAAATGTATATACACTCATACGGCCACTTTCAATTTGTACTTTTCAACCATGAATTCTACTCATTCAAACATCATTTAAGCTACTTAACAAGTAATTAGCATCCCAAAAAAAAACTTATCAAAATGACACCAATTTAGCACTTGCCGAATGGATATTTATCTATTGACTCATGAAATTAAACAATGGGTTAAATAAGCTATGTACTTATCAATTTAATCTCATAGTCAATTAAAAAGAAAAATCACAATGCATACCTTAAACTAAGATAGCCATGGCCGAATACCTTGGTTTTTCCTCTTCAAAATTCCCTTTCCCCATTTCGGCAATCAAGAAGAAAGATGAGCATGTATACTCTTTTTTTTATTGTTTTACTAATCACTTTATTTTAAAATAAAAATAAAGCCATCCCTTATTATAATTCTAAAACAAAACGTATATCTTACATCAAACATCATTTATGGCCGGCCACTAAGGAAAATTTGGTGCATTTGACATGCAAATCCCTCATGTCATCACTTCATGCATTATTTAGTACTTTAAAATTTACCTATCACCCTTTCAATTTTTATCACATGAGTCCTATCTTAAAAATTTCACATACAAATAACCAAATCAAAGCATGAAACTTTCACACATGATTTACACATATAATAAACACAGAATTTAATAGTTAATTATTTTTATGACTCGGTTTTGTGGTCCCAAAACCACTTTCTGACTAGGGTCAATTTAGGGCTGTCACACTTTTGCTACGGTGTAATCCCTCAAATATGATTGCCAAGCTTAGAAATGACATCACATATTTTCAAAAATTAGAGGATGAGACATTATATGAAGCTTAGGAATGATTTAAAAACTTAATTAAAAAATGTTCGATGCATAGATTTCAACACTAGACTCAGATGGAGATATTCTATAATAAGCCCAATGCACATACGAGGATGGTAGTTGATGCTTCTACCAACAGTACTTTGTTGGATAAATCTTATAATAAAGCCAATTAGATTTTGGAAAATATTTCCAATAATGATTATCAATATCCTACCATAAGAGTTGGGATGGGCTAGAGAGCTATTGGTACTATGGAGCTAGATGCAACCACTCCATTGACAGGCCAAGTATCTTCTTTGGCTAATATGATTAAAACAATGTAAAGGTGTATTATGGTCCAGTAAAAAAATTAGCCAAGATATCGTGTGTTTATTGTGGTGAAGATCATGTGTTTGATGAATGCCTATGAAATCCAGGATTAATATGCTTCATGGGTAATTTCAACCTGAACAATAACCCCTATTCCAACAAATATAATCCTGGGTAGAAGTAACATCCGAACTTTAGTTGGAAGAATCAAGGTACAGAGAATTTTAACAATACGAAAAGACAGGATGCCATCAACGCACCTCCTGGTTATACTTAACCTATGCTGAGGCAAAATGTCTAGCAAGGTTAGGCACCAGTTTTATCATCATCATCATCTAATGAAGCCTTGCTGAAGGAGTATATTGCCAACAATGATGTTGTAATTTAGAGTCAAGTTGTGTCTCTCTGAGCTCTTGAGAATCATGTGGGGCAAATAGAAAATGCTTTAAATTTGAAACGACAATGAGTGTTTCCAAGTGATACCGAGAATTTGATATCACAAGGGAAGGATTAGTGTAAGGCCATCACTCTTAGAAGTAGAACTCAACTTGATGACGTTGCCCAAGATGCCAGGGTAGAAGAGGATGATTCAAGAAAACAACCAAGTAAAGATCCCAAAGTCACCTGAAAAACATACTAAACTTAGAAAGAGTAAGCAACCAAATGCTGTGGCAGAATCAGAACATGTTGTCAATAAGAAAGGCATGGAAAAAAAATATAAGCAACTTGAAGGATGACCACCTTCACCTTGTACTCAATGATTTCATGATTCCAAGTAGGATATTCAGTTCAAAAGATTTCTGAAGTTTTTGAAGTAACTCCATATCAACATATCACTGGCTGAAGCTTTGGAGCAAATGCCCAACTACGTGAATTTTATAAAAGATATATTGTTAAAAAAGCACAAGTTGGGAGAATTTAAGACTATCGTCTCACTAAAGGATACACAGTAATGTTGACAAATAAATTACCCTCGAATTTGAAGGACCTAGGAGTTTCATTATCCCATACTCAATTGGAAATCATTATATTGGTAAGGCTTTAGTGATCTAGGAGTGAGTGTAAATTAATGTCTATGTCTATTTTCATGAAACTAGGAATTGGAAAAGTAAGACCTACCATGGTTACGTTGTAACTGGCTGACTGATCCTATGCACATCCGGAAGCTAAAATTGAAGATGTACTGGTAAGAGTAGATAAATTTATCTTTCCTGCGGCAGGACTTTAATTGATGTGTCAATTATTCTTGGAAGACCTTTTCTTGCTATTGGCAAGACTTTAATTGATATCAGAAAGGCAAGCTGGCTATATGGGTAAAAGATCAATAGGTTACCTTCAATGTGTTTAATGCTTTGAAATGAGCTGATGTTAATTATCAATGCCACACCATTGGGTTGATAGAAATAGTAGTAGAGGAATTCACCAGATATTGCCACAGTAATTCTAACAGTGACGTAGACTCACTTAAGTAAAGTGATACAGTAAGTTTTGAGGAATTTGGTGCGGAGGTTTGAACCCTTGCATTTAGCAAATCGACCTTTCAATCCTTCTAAGCCTTTTATATAGAAACCTCCTACAACTGAGTTAAAACCTTGGCCATAGCATTTGACGTATGCATATTTTGGAGCAAATAATATTTTTCCAACAATAATTTTTGCGGAGCTAACACCCAAGCAAGAGGCAAGGTTGTTATAAGTTTTTTGGTGATTTAGAAAGGCATTGGGATGAACCCTGGCTGATATAAAATGAATTAGCACTGCATACTACATGCATAAGATTTTGTTGGAGGACTGCCCTAGCAATTCCATTGAACAGGAGAGAAAACTGAATTCGACCATGAAAGAAATTATCAAGAAAGAGATTATTAAATGGCTTGATGTTGGAATCGTTTACCTGATTTCAGAAAGCTCATGGGTGAGTCCTGTGAAATGTGTACCCAAGGAAGGAGGTGTCACAGCGGTAAGTAATGAAAACAATGAGCTCATACCAACTCACACTGTCATAGGATGGGGAGTATGTATAGATTACCGCAAGCTTAACAAGGCGACTAGAAATGATCATTTTCCCCTACCATTCATTGAACAGATGTTGGATAGATTAGATGGGAAAGCTTTCTACTATTTTTAAGATGGTTATTCGGGATATAACCAGATTGCCATAGCCCCCAATAATCAAGAGAAGACAACCTTCACATGTCCATATGGTACTTTTACACTCAGACCAATGTCGTTTAGGTTGTGTAATGCCCCAACAACTTTTTAACGTTGTATGATGGCCATATTCTCTAACATGGTGGAAAATTTTCTTGAAGTCTTCTTAGATGATTTTTCAGTGTTCGAGAATAATTTTGAAGATTGTTGGAAAAATCCAGAATTGGTTCTGTGCCACTGTGAAGAAAAAAAACTTGTTTTAAATTGAGAGAAATGTCACTTCATGGTTCGTGAAAGAATTGTCCCGGAGCATAGAATATCATAGAGAGGAATTGAAGTAGACAGAGTTAAAATTGAAGTAATAGAAAAATTGCCACCTCCCACCAATGTCAATGGTATTAAAAGTTTTTTAGGTAATGTAGGTTTTTATACAAGATTCATTAAGGATTTTTTTTGAAGATATCTAAAACTTTGTGCACTTTGTTGGAGCAAAAAAGACCTTTAAATTTCGATGAACATTGTTTGGTAGCCTTTGAAGAGTTAAAGAAAAAACTTATAACAGCATCAATTGTAGTAGCTCCAGAATGGACACTGCCTTTTGAACTCATGTGTGACGCCAGTGATTATGCTGTGCGAACCATGTTGGGGCAAAGAAAATAAAATATTACAGGTAATATACTATGCTAGTAGAACTTTATCAAAAGCGCAACTTAACTACACCACTATAGAAAAAGATTTACTGGTTGTGGTGTTTACATTAGATAGATTTTGTTCTTATCTCGTTGGTATAAAGGTCATAGTCTACACCAATCATTCTGCTATTAAGTATCTAATAAGCAAGAAAAATGCTAATTCGAGGTTGATTAGATGGATACTATTGCTGCTAGAGTTTGACTTGGAAATTAGAGATCAGAAAGGGAATGAGAATCAAATGGCTGATCACTTGTTGAGGCTAGACTCTGGAAGTGAAGGTGATCATGATACACTTATTAAAAAAGAACTTCCAGAGGAGCAGATGCTAGTGCCACGACATTACCTTAGTATGCTTACATGTGAACTATGTAGTGAGTGGTTTTGCTACTTGATCTCAACAGTTAAAGAAGATGAAAATTTCTTCATGATGTCAAACACTATGATTGGGATGAACCTTTCTTTTTTAAACATTGTGCTAATCAAATAAGTAGGAAATGTGTTCCTGAAGATGAAATACATAGCTTTCTATGACATTGTCATTCAGCTCCATACAGAGAATTTTGGAGAGAAGAGGACTACTGCCACAGTACTTCAGCCTGGATTTTATTGGTAAGCCTGTTCAATGATGCTCATGAATTCTATCAGTCATGTGACCATTACACGAAATCTATCTAGGAGACACGAAATGTATTGCAAAGTATACTAGAGATTAAGTTGTTTAATGTATGGGGAATAGACTTTATGGGTTTATTTCCACTATCAGTGGGCAAGGTGTACATACAATTAGTAGTGGACTATGTCTCTAAGTGGGTCAAGGTTGTTGCCCTTCCTACTAATGATGCGAGGTCAGTAATGACGTTTTTACACAAGAAAATTTTCATAAGATTTGGTACACCTGTAGCCATTATTAGTGATGAGGGGTCACATTTTGATTGTAAGTTGGTAGCTAATTCTAATGGGGTGAAACATAAGATTGCCACATACACGAACCAGCAGAAATTTTGAACAGAGGAATTAAAATTGTTTTAGAAAAAGTGGTGAATCTTAATCATAATGATTGGTATACTAGATTGGATGAAGCTTTGTAGGCGTATTGTATCGTATGGAAAACTCTGTTAAGGATGTCACCTTTTAAGCTTGTCTACGAAAAGTCATGTCACCTTCCTCTTGAGCTTGAGCACAAAGCATTTTGGGCTATTAAGAAGCTGAACATGGATTATGTCACTACTGGCCATAAAAGGTTGAGCATATGAGAATATTAAGTTCTACAATGAAAAGATCAAGCGTTAGCACAATAAAACAATAATGCCGCGGCAATGTGAACCAGGACAACATGTGTTATTATTTAACTCTAGGCTCAAATTGTTTCCTAGTAAATTAAAGTCTCGTTGGTCAGGTCCTTTTAAAGTAGCCTAAGTGTATCCTCATGGAGTTGTTAATAACAAATATTTGAAAATGGGGGTCATATTTAAAGCTAATGGGCAGTGCTTAAAACACTACTAGGGCGCCCATGTGGATCGAGACAAGCACTCCATTGATCTCTGGGATGTTGGAGCTAACAATTTATTTTATCTATCTTTTCTTTAATTGTCGTACTTTTATTTTTATTACTTATTTAATACTATTTCCATTTCTGTTTTTATTTTTGAATAGTGTTTTTTTCCAAAGACGGAATAAAGAATGTGAACTGAGTAGTTGCGATAATAGGTGAAGTTTGTCATAGCATTGCAACAAACGGGGACATGGATAACATGAGGATGACCGGGAAGATAAGTCCAAAGGAAGAGATTTATTCTTTTGTTAGCTAGGCCAATTTTTGGCGAGCCTATAGAAGAGCAGTTAAGCTTTTTTTTATGGTTTAGGGCACTTCACATTCCCTCAAAAAAATCCTCTTAATTTTCTTTTTTCTTCCTCTACGTCACGCAACTTCCCTAGCACATTTCACTTTTGTTGAATTGTTATCACTATCTCCCTTATTTTTCTCTCATCAACTGCTCATGTCTCTTAAGTTCCCTTAAAGTTTGCATTTTTATTACATGTTTTTCTTTAATATCTCCTATCTTTTCTTCCACTACATTCTCCAAGATTTCTTCTAGTTTTCTCTAATGGCTCGCATCAAAACTGCCTCCAAAACTACTAAATCATCAAGGGTAGATGCTACTTAGCCAAAGACATTCTTTAAGAGTGTCATAGCCATGAGATACAATGGCAACATCATGAAGCGCCCTTTCTATTTTGAGGAAGGGTTCTTGTTTAAAGGTGTACCATATATGGGATACGATGAATATGTGCCCTCCATAAAAGAAAAACATGGGTGGAATATTTTTTGTTTCACCCCGATGACATTCTAGGAAAAATTGTTCAAGAATTTTATGCCCAAGTCAACTCTTAAGATTCTTCTACATAGCCACACCACCACTTCCTCTGCTGTGCATACTCCCACGGCAGCACCTCTAGTTTCTTGTAGCTCTATTGAACAAGAAATAGCACACTCCTTGAAGCAATTAGAGTAGAGGGTGTCCCTTTTTGAAATCCAGTAGTTTCATCTGGCTGAGGAGATGGCTTAGGCCCAGCAACAGCAAGCTGAATATTAGGATTATGTAAGGAGAAGGGATTTGGCTTTAAAAAATTCCATATCTTCCTAGCCACTTTATTCCCATTTTCTGATGCTGCCAAAGAGCCCAAAAAAGCTACTGCTGAAGCACCCACTCAACCTACTACCAAAGCACCTACTCAATCTGCTGCGGAATAGCCTGGAAAGAAGACATCCCTAATTTCTGAGAAGGAGAAAGAAGGAGAAAATAATGGTATTACCACCACCAAAGGGAATGACCTTGTTCCACATTCGAACTATCTCTCATATCTACACAGGACTGTAACATTGATCGCCTGATCAATTAGCTCATAGAAACTGATAAGGAAGGGGAAGAGATGACCCCTAAAAAGAGGAAGTGGCGGTACAAAGTCAGTGCTCGAAAATCCACTCGTCGAGCAGAATAAATTATCGACATGTGTAACACCCCTAACCTGTTTCCATCACTGGAACAGGGTTATGGAGCATTACCAAAGTTTATCGTTCAATTTCAGTTAATTTTTGTCATTTACTATTCATTTTCGGAAATCAATCACAACTGATTGAATCATGTAACAGGATGTCACAAAGAGCTGCGGTAGTGCGCAACACATGTAGGATCACTACCGATCAGGATGCTCGTAGGAACTATATAATAGGACGCACGAGGGGGCATTTAATAAGATTGCTCGTATGAGCTAAATTCTGTCTGCAACATATGCAGGAGCACATTCAATACGGGAAATTATGTATCCATTGAATTTCATTATTCAAACGGAACTTATCATTTTCTGAACATTAACGAGCATGTGATTATTTCATACACTTATGACATTTATATAATTCATGCAAACACATATCACATTTGATTCAAGTATAAAAATAAGCACAATTTAGTTACACGAACTTACCACGTCACTTGTTCGTATACAGAAATCTACTAATCTGAGACTTTTTTTTTCCTCGATCTAACTTCATATTTGAGATTTTTGGATCTATATAAATGAATTTTACATCAATTTAATCCATTTCATACTCAATTTAATTCAATTCACATCCTAGGTAAAATTACCATCTTGCCCCTATACTTTTCGTAAATGGCAATTTTGTCGCTAGGCTTGGAAATAGAAATTCATGCAATTTAATCCTTATTCCAAGCCTAACTAATTTTTACATGTCTAATAACAGCCCATGAATTTCACAAAAATCAAAATTTTTCTATGGGTTTTACCTTTTTTCAATTTAGTACCTAAATCAAAATTTCATCGAAATTCTCTTTGTAAACGTTGTTTATCTATAACTACCTTTCATTTTCTACCACAAATTTCAAAAATTTAGCATATTCATCCATAAAAACCCTAGTACTTTGATGTCTTTACAAATTAATCCCAAAAAGAGATAGATTAAGCTATTCCGATTTCAGAAATATAAAAATTACTAGAAACATGACAAGATTACTTACCCAATTAAGCCAAGAAAGCTTGCTTTCTCTTTCCTAGGGTTTCCATGTATTTTTGGGGAAGAAGATGATGATAATAATATGATGTTTCTATTTAATTTATTTATCATCCATTAATTTTTCCACTTTCCAATTTAGTCCTTTTCTTTTTCTAATTTTCCATGGATGATTCATCATAAATATCGACTAACTTTTTCTTAATGGTCTAATTACCATATAAGGACCTCAAATTTTGAATTCCATAGCTATTTAATCCTTCTAGCTACTAGAATTCAACTCTTGCATTTTTATGCAATTTGGTCCTTTCTATAATTAATCATGAAATCGATAAAATTTTCTTATCAAAATTTTGATATAACATTCCTATCATAATGCAGACCATGCAAAAATTTTAAAATAAATTTTCTTTATGACTTAGATTTGTGGTCCCAAAACCACTGTTTCGATTTAAATGAAAACGGGCAGTTACAACTCTCCCCCTTAAGAATTTTCGTCCTCAAAAATCTTACCAGTAAAAAGGTTTGGGTATTGCTTTCTCATGGTATCCTCTGATTCCTAGGTAGCTTCTTCAATCCCATGTCATTTCCAGAGAACTTTTACTAAAGCTACCTTTTTTATTTATTCACTCTTTTGTTTCACGTGCTAGAATTTTAATCGATTCTTCACTGTAAGTCATGTCAGGCTGAATTTCTACTTCTGTCGGAAAAATAACATGTGAAGGATCTAACCAATACCATCGTAACATAGATACATGGTAAACATTATGAATTTTGTCAAGCTCTGGTGGTAATGCCAACCAATAAGCAACAAGTCCAATTCTTTCAATAATCTCATATTGTTCGATGAACCGTGGACTCGGTTTTTCTTTACGCCCAAACTGGAGAATTTTCTTCCAAGGTGATACTTTCAAGAATACTTTGTCGCTGACCTGAAATTCTATTTCTTTTCATTTAAGATCAGCATAAGACTTTTGTCGATCAGAAGCTGCTTTCAAACTATCCTAAATTAGGTTTACCTTTTCTTTAATTTCACGAATTAAGTCAACTTCATGTATCTTTTTCTCACTGAGCTCTATCTAATATAATGGAGTTCTATATTTACGACTATATAAAGCCTCATACGGTGCCATTTTAATGCTCGACTGATAACTATTATTATATGCAAATTCAACCAAAGGCAAATATTTTTCCCAATTATCTTCAAATTCCAAAATACAACACCGAAGCATATTTACCATAATCTATATAACACGTTCAGATTGTCCATCAGTCTAAGGATGAAAGGCACTACTAAAATGCAATTAAGTACCCTGAGCTTCTTGCAATTTATTCTAGAATCGGGATGTAAATTGAGGATCTTTATATGAAATGATTGAGACTGGCACTTCATGTAATCTAACAATCTCGAAAACATATAATTCAGCCAATCCATCTAAGGAGAAAATCATATGTACCGGACTAAAATGTATTGACTTCGTTAAACGGTGGACTATTACCCAAATGGCATTTTTTTTCAAGGATAAGGGCAATCCTGATACAAACTCCATGGTAATTTTTTCCCATTTCCATTCTGGTTTAGTAACTGGTTGTAATAATCCCAAAGGCACCTGATGTTCAGCTTCTACTTGCTGAGATATCAAACATACAAATTTAGAAATATCTCATTTTATTCCCACCCACCAGTATATCTTTTTCAAATTATTGTACATTTTGATACTACCAGGATGAATAGATATTGAATCATTATGAACTTCATACAAAATCCTCTGTACAAGTTCTGTATTCTTCGGTACACATATTCTACCTCTGAATAATAAGCAATCATCAGACCCAATCTGAAATTCTAAATCAGACTTTGACTCACATTGTACCCTTTTAGCTTGTAATTCATCATTATTCTTTTGAGCTTCACAGATCTACTATAGAAACGTAGGTTTAACTTTTAATTCAGTTATGATTGAACCATCATCAAACAAAAACAATCGGGTATTCATTGCTCGCAAAGCAAATAAAGACTTTCTGCTTAGAGCATCAGCAACCGCATTAGCTTTTCTTGGATGGTAATCAATAACTAAATCATAATTTTTTAATAACTCAAGCCACCTACGTTGTCTTAGATTCAAGTTTTTCTACATCATCAGATATTTCAAGCTCTTATGATCTGTAAATATATGACATTTCTCACCAAACATGTAATGTCGCCAGATTTTCAATGCAAATACAATAGCTGTCAATTCTAGATCATGTATCGGGTAATTCTTTTCATGTGGTTTTAGCTATCCAGAAGCATAGGTGATTACTTTACCTTCCTGCATCAAGACACAGCCTAAATCATTTAATGACACATCACTGTAAATTACGAATTCCTTACCTAATTTAGGCCGAACTAACACAGGTGCTTCAGTAAACAAGGCTTTTAATCTGTCAAAGCTTTGCTGACATTTATCAGAACACTCAAATTTCACATCTTTTTGTAACAAACGAGTCATTGGAGAGGCTATCATCGAGAAACCTTGTACAAATCTCCGATAGTAACCGGCTAATCCTAGAAAACTTCTGACTTTAGACACATTTTTCGGTGGTTTCCAGTTAACAGTAGCTAAAATTTTGTTAGGGTCCACTCTGATGCCTTCAGCAGATACTATATGTCTGAGGAAACCAACTTTCCAAAGCCAAAATTCACATTTACTATATTTGGCATATAATTGTTTCTCACTCAGGGTTTGCAACACAATTCTCAGATGATCAGCATGTTCATTTTCATCTCGGGAATATACCAAAATATCATCAATAAACACCACCACAAATCTATCGAAATACTATCTAAAAATTCTATTCATCAAATCCATAAATACCGCAGGTGCATTTGTCAAACCAAACGGCATCAAAAAGAACTCATAGTGTCCATACCTGGTTCTGAAAGCTTTCTTTGGTACATCTGACTCTTTCACTCGCAATTGATAGTATCCAGAACTGAGATCTATTTTAGAGAACATAGTGGCACCTTTCAGTTGATGGAATGGCTCATCAATTCGAGGCAATGGATACTTGTTCTTAATTGTAACCTTGTTGAGCTGTCTGTAATCAATACACAACCTCAATGATCCATCTTTCTTCTTTAGAAATAGAACCGGTGCACCTTAAGGTGAATGACTAGGTCGAGTAAAATCCCTATCTGTCAATTCTTGCAACTGTGCTTTCAACTCTTTTAATTTCATTAGGGTCATTCTATAAGGTGCTATAGATATAGGATTTGTTCCTAGAATAAGATCTATAGAAAATTCCACCTCTCTAACTGGTGGTAATCTGAGTAATTCTTCTGAAAACACATCAAAAAACTCACAAACAACTGGCACTAACTTAATCTTCGATTCGAATAATTTAGTGTCCAACACATATGAAAGGTAAGCATCATACCCTTTTTTGACTTATTTTTGTGCCGATATAGTTGAGATTACATTAGATAACCCATCCGGTTTATCAGATTCAACATGAAGTAATTCACCATTCTGACATTTCAACATAATATATTTTTGTTTACAATTCACCACCACATCATGTTGAGTTAACCAGTCGATTCCCAAAACTACATAAAATTCATCAAAAGGCAGTAGCGTCAAATCAACCAAGAAACAATAGCCCTTTACCATCAACGAATAGTTTTTACAAACTTTATCTACCATAACATACTGGTTTAGGGGGTTTGAAACTTTAACCACAAATTCAATGAACTCAACAGGTAAATTTTTAATAGACACTAAATTCGTGCATATGTATAAATATGTTGAACCAGGATCAATCAAAGCAGTAAATCAGTATCAAGAAGAGAAAATGTACCAATAATGACGTCTGGTGGAGAGGCATCCTCTCTTGCATGTATAGCATACGTCCTTGCAGGTGCTTTTGCTTCAAATTTAACTGTTAAATCTTTTGTAACACTTCGGCTACCACGAACATTGCCAGGATGATGAGGTGGTCTACCTCTCAAGGTAGGGTTACTCAGTTTCAAAGTCTGATCAGTATCTTTTTCAATCCTTTTTGGACAGTCTTTGAGAAAATGGTCAAGAGAACCACACCTATAGCAAGTTCCACTTCTCAAATGGCACTCCCCAAAATGAAATTTATTATAATGTTTACACCTCAGTTTAGGGTTACCAACACTTCTAACATTTGTTACTGATGGAGACGAAGACCTCGGGTTAAAGCGTTAAGAACCTCATTCCTTCCCAGAATATCCCGTAAAGTTAGTAGAACGATCATGGTATTTCTTTAATTTCTTTGAAGCAGATGAATTTGATTTGCTCATAAATCTCTTAATAGAAATCTGGGTTTCTCTCTCTGCTTGTTTCCTTTCTTTACTCAATTCCTTGGCTTTGTGTGCTCGACAGGCCAGTACCACAAATTCCCTTAATTTAAGAATTCCAATCAATAGCTTAATGTCCTCATTTAATCCTTCTTCAAAACATTTACACATAGCTACTTCAGTTGGAACATATTATCCGGCATACTTGCTCAATCCAACAAGTTCTCGTTCATACTCAGATACTATCATATTTCCCTATTTGAGCTCTAAAAATTCCTTCTTTTTTTGATTCAGAAATCTCTGGCTAATATACTTCTTTCTAAATACCATTAAGAAAAACTCTCATTAACATTTTCCCTCAGCATAAAAGAAACCAGAGTATTCTACCATTGATAAGCCAGATCTTTTAACAATGATACGGCACATTTCAGACACTCAGCTAGTGTACATGATAATTCATCTAAAACCCTAATAGTATTTTTCAGCCAAATTTAGCCCTCTCCGGATCATCTTTGGAAGTGGCCCTAAATTTTTCTGCCCCATATTTACGGATTTTATCTACCTAAGGCTTATCAGTTCTAACAGGTTCAACACCTTGTGGCATGTCAGGAACCGGTTGAGGAGCAGAGGGGGAGGTTGTTGTACAGCAGGATTTGTTCTTATGAATTCTGTAAACCACTCATTCATCAATTTAAATAAGACTTCTTTTGCCTCCTCACCTGGGACCTCAAATACGGGCCTTCTACTACTACTAGATGCAGCTCTTTGTATGGAAGCTTGAGCAGTACTCTCAGCTTCCTCGGATTCAGCTCTAGCTAGGTTGGATGACATTACTATATGAAAAACACATTTAAAATGGTCAAAAGATATCATACTATCACAAATTATATAATGGAATTTATAACTAAACTCGTACTTTCTATGTTAGTTTGAGAATCGGCTAAACCGTAACTCTAATATCAATAAATGTAACACCCCTAACCCATTTCCGTCACCAGAAGAGAGTTATAGAGCATTACCGGAGTTTATAGATCAATTTTAATTAATTTATGTCATTTACTATTTATTTATGGAAATCAATCACAATCAATCATACTGTCCCTCAATTGGGTCTTCGAGGCCCAAAATACATATTAGAATCGAGTCGAGATTAAACCGGAATCACAGAAAATTTTTTGCGAAATCTCAAAAAAATTTTTCAGTGCAGGGCACACACGCCTATGTGGCCAGGCCGCGTGGGTCACACCGCCAACAACAAGCCCATGTCCCAGGCCGTGTAGGCATTCAATGTGAGGCACACGACCGTGTTCTAGCCCATGTCCTTACCCGTGTAACTCTCTGACTTAGGTCACACAGCTAGCCACACGCCCATGTATTAGGCCGTGTGGTCAATTTATTTTTTCTGAAAATTTGGTACAGGTTTCACACGGTCAAGACATACGCCCATGTGCTAGGTCGTGTATCACACACGGCTGAGACACATGCCCGTGTCTCTACCCATGTGACTAATTCTGAGTATTCTATTTCCAATTTTTAAGATGCAGGGGACACACGGCCAAACTACACGCCCGTGCGAATGGCCGTGTGTCACACACTGTCAAGACACACGCCCATGTGTCTACCCGTGTGAACAAAATAAGGCTATTTCTTAGCCTTATTTCTCACCCAAATTTTCCATCACCTTAAACAATACTAAAACTTATTCACCAACGAATTCAAGACATTTTAACCAAGCCAAATACAAGTATGAGTATGATATATTAACACATATGTTCTATTGATAAAGATTACCAAATTTATATTCATCATTATATGAAATTTTATCCATTATACTAGTTTAAATCCATTCCTTACTTGATTTATATACCTTCCATTATCAACCATTTCCAACACATATCAAACTTATTAAGCCTTTATATGAATACATCAAATTATGTTAAACAATAGTCATTCCAATGGCTAATTGTAACCAAAATATTTCATCATTTGAACTATTTTAGCCTATACATGCCATTATACCAAAAATAAGCTTGATTCATATACTGAGAAGTCTGAAAGATAGTGTGATATGTCTCCGACCATGATTCAACCTTCACGGGCTTCTGATTGCTATAAAACAAAGGAAAATAAAGTAGAGTAAGCATTTAATGCTTAGTAAGTTCATATAACAGGAATTTAACTTACCACATATTTTCATTTAAGATTATCACATAAAACATACATCCAATCATTTTGGCCAATTGCCTAATCACATACACTCATCAAAACAGTTATTCATGTAATTCGCATGAATTTCAAGAAAAAGGAGATGAGCTCATCAAACATAGATTTACAAGTATTTCAGGAATTTCTGAGATATAATCCATTTTGATCCTTATATTTTCTTATATCAGAAATTTTGTCCGTTGAATTATTGAAATGTCGATGGATACCCAGGTAGTACACACAAGGTGTACAAATCAATGATCCGTCAATTCCTATTCAAGGGTACGTACGAGGGCATATAATCAGGAAGCACTATCTCAAGCCATATATCAGGATGCTCATGTAAGTCATGTAACAGGAAGCTTATCCGGGCTATAACAAGAAACTCATAAGAGTTTCATACAGGAAGCTCATGTGAACTTATCAGGTAACTCCAAAGAGTTATTATCAGGGAGCTCCAGATTGCATAACAGGAAGTTCAACTGAGCCATGTCAGGAAGCTCATAAGAGCCTATATCAGGACGCTCACAAACAGTTGCGTTTCTATCCAATGGAATCATGTAATAGGACGCTCACAAAGAGCTGCGGTAGTGCGCAACACATGCAGGATCACTACCGATCAAGACGCTCGCAGAAACTATATAACAAGATGCTCGAGTGGGCTTTTAACAGGATTGCTCATCTGAGCTATATTCTTTTCGCAACATATGCAGGACCACATTCAATACAGGAAATTATGTATCCATCGAATTTCATTATTCAAACAGAACTTATCATTTTCTAAACATTAACGAGCATGTGATTATTTCATAAATTTATCACATTTATATAATTCATGTAAACACATACCACATTTGATTCAAGTATAAAAATAAACACAATTTAGTTACATGAACCTACCTAGTCACTTGTTCGTATACAGAAATCTATTAATCCGGCACTTTTTCTTTTCCTCGATCTAACCTTGTATTTGAGTTTTTCGGATCTATATAAAAGAATTTAACATCAATTTAATCCATTTCATAATAAATTTAATTCAATTCACATCCTAGGAAAAATTACCATGTTGCCCCTATACATTTCATAAATGGCAATTTCGTCCTTAAGCTCGGAAAATAAAATTCATGCAATTTAATCCTTATTCCAAGCCTAACCAATTTTTAGATGTCTAATAACAGCCCATGAATTTCATAAAAATTGAAATTTTTCTAAGGGTTTTATCTTTTGTCAATTTAGTTCCTAAATCATAATTTTATCAAAATTCTCTCTGTAGAAGTTGTTTATCTATTAACTACCTTTCATTTTCTACCATAAATTTCAAATTTTCAGCATATTCATCCATGAAAAAACCCTAGTACTTTGATATCTTTAAAAATTAATCCCCAAAATAGATAGATTAAGCTATTCCAATCTCAAAAATATAAAAATTACTAAAAACGGGACAAGATTACTTACCCAATTAAGCCAAGAAAGCTTGCTGTCAGTTTCCTAGGGTTTCCATGTATTTTTAGGGAAGAAGAAAAAGATGATGATAATGATGATGATGATGATGATGATGATAATAATAATAATAATAATAATATGCTATTTCTATTTAATTTATTTATCATCCAATAACTTTTCCACTTTTCCACTTTTCAATTTAGTCCTTTTCTTTTTCTAATTTTCCATGGATGATTTATCATAAATATCTACTAAATTTTTCTTAATGTTCTAATTACCATATAAGGACCTCAAGTGTTTAATTCCGTAGCTATTTAATCCTTCTAACTACTAGAATTCCACTTTTGCATTTTTATGCAATTTGGTCCTTTCTATAATTAACATGAAATCGGTAAAATTTTATTATCAAAATTTTCATATAACATTCCTACCATAATGCAAACCATGAAAAATTTTAAAATAAATTTTCTTTATGACTTAGATTTGTGGTCCCAAAACCACTGTTCTGATTTCATTGAAAAAGGGTTGTTACAACACGCGAGTCCAAACCAGCTAAGTTTTTCTTTCTTTCATTCATGCATCTTACATTTCATTTCTTTTTCTATGGCATTCGTTGTCAAAATTTCTCTTTTGGTTGTTCCCTTATATATATGCTCACGCATTGAGGACCTACTTTTCGCTATAGATTACACAACAACTAACCTACAAATGGAATCTATCTCTGATTATGGATACACAAGTACCCGTAGATGGAATTTGCCTCTGGCTGTGGATGCACAGCAAAACAAATGAATACAGATAAACTGCCAATTCTTCTTCTATTCATAACATTTCATCCAATGCAATGCAACGTGACATATCTAATACATATCAATATGGGAACAATTAATGTGTTTATTCATGGAAATTCAGTGGCAAAAGTCATGTATTTCATAGGTCCAGATGTACAGTAACATAAGGCATGTTGTACGTATGATCGCAAATATATAGTTACAATAGTCATGTATATTTTCCACAATTCATGCAAATATATGTAAATATGATATCAATTCAATCAAGCAAGTCATGGATTCTAACAAGATTCATATTTTTAGGGACTTAATTTAAAAAAAGTAAACATTAAAATAGTTTGGGAATCAATCAGGGCCTAATATGAACAAATCATAAAATTCTAAGTCAAAACTATCAAATCTGAGTTACAGGCAACATGAGGCCATGTGACTGGACCGTGTAGGTGGAACGACGAAAATGTGCAAGTGTACACAATTGCAACAAGAAATAAAGTGACAAGTAAATGTCAAGTTATCGTACCCACAGGGACTGTGAAAAGAATTATTTATGAATGCAATTTAAAACACTTTGGTGAAAAAGAAATATTTTGTTTTGAAAAAGGTGATTAAGAAAAAATAGATTTTAAACTAAATAAAAATAAAAGTTCTAATGCGCGATTTCAAAATATGATTTAATCAAGATGAAAAAATTGTGTTGGATTAATTACATTTCTTTAACCTAGAATTATTAAAATCATGTTTATGTTGTTACGAATAAATTTATGGCAACTCAGTAATTTGCTAACTTATGAACATACTCACCTACACAAATCCATTCATCTCTTAACATATCCCTATGTCAATTCAATCGAATAAACAAATTTTAATAAGCAAACATGTTACTGCACATACATACTCATTAAATTCAACTAATCTCTTGCATATTCTTATGCCAATTCAAACGATTAATTAAATCTAATAAGAAAATAAAAGACTATGTGAGGTAACAAGGTATCCTTACCCTGAAACAGTTTAATCACAATAATCTTGAAAGTTATGCAAGGAAAGTTTATCGCCAAATACAATGCTAATTTAACCTTCAGCTACCTTAGAAGAATAAACATGCATTGATTAAGTATTGTGTCAATTAATTACAATTTCAACCCCTTTAAATAATTAATTTATTAGTTCCCTCACAATTATAATGCAAGAAAAACTTAGGCATGATTTTACTCAATCAAGCATTTTACCGAGGCCTATAACAGCATAAACACAATTTTAATAATTTAAGAGGATGAAATATAATCAACCCAACATGAATTAAATTCAAGCTAAGATGATTAAATTAACCATTCCAAAAACATAAATATTCATAGATATGTTCATCACAAAAACAACAAAATTTAAAGAGATAGGGCACAAGAATCAGATCTAGTGTTTTTCTATGGCTTGACTAGGTTGCTCTGTTCTTCCTTCTTTGTTGCCCTCACTGATCAAGGCTGCTATGAACACTCAATTGCTACTCAAAAATGGCTGAAGAATATCCCTTTCCCAAGAGGAGAAATCAGCAAAAGAGCAAGGAACTTTGAATGGAAAAATGAGAGGAAAGGTGAAAGAGGAGAGAAGAATTGTGAGAGAAGAGATGTGAATGAGGGATGTGTTGAATGATTAGCCAAGAGGGTTTCTATAGCTGAATGTGGAAGCTAAAATTTGCTAAAAATAGCAGCCAAAGAGCCACCCCTTGGCCGGCCTCTTATGTGGCAAAGTTGATGGCTTCAACTTTGCTAAATATGGCTTGGGGCAAATCTACAAAGCCACCAATTGTGGAAGGGTTTAATTGCAATTTGAACAAGTCTTCAAGGGCTTCTTTGCAGCTTAAATAATCAGCTAATGATCTGAATTGGGTCAGCATTTGGACAGTTTTGGGCTGTTCTTTTCTTGGCCTGTTCGATTTACTTGGTTCGGTTCAATCGGACCACTTTTTCATAATTAATTAATCATAATTTATTAACCCAAATTAAATTGGATATAAATTAAAATTAATTATATTATGAATAAATACATATAATTTTGGATAGTCTTAGGCTAAAATTTAGTTCGCCTCGATACTTCAAATCGCTTTTCGATTTTGAGCTTCTAGTAATGTCTGCCGAGTCATTTTTTGCCCTTTGTGCAAATCTGTCGAAAATAACAAAATTCATCAAAAATAATTATGAAATTAACTAAAATTCAACATGTTCATATTTTAAGTGAACTTTAATTATTTTATAAAATTTAATTATTTTTTGACAAGAATTTAACCGAATTCGCATGAATTTAAGTTGAAAAGGGTATGAGAAGTGTGAAAATTTTTGTGTTTCCACACCTCCAAACTTAATTCATTGCTCGTCCTGAGTAATGCACAAATTGAAAAAAAATTCTCGAAAACACCTTTGAAAAATTCCTTTAGAACAACATTCTTCCTAGAATTATGAATTTAATATACTTATGCTCAAAAACAAGAAATTTGATAGTTACGCTTACTTAAGTATACATATCGTTCAAAGTAATCTCATTCATTCTTATGATAGCAAAAATTAGACTAAATGCTTCCTAATAAAGTCATGTTACCAATTTAATTTTATTCTCTTATTCAAGATTAAGCTACAATCATTAAGTTTAACTTAAGCCTTCATATGTTGAATGTAGCAATTTCTCTCCACTAATGTAGGTAGCATTGGAACTTTGAATCAATAGGTCTTTAACAAGGTTATAACGTGGTTGGGCTTAGGGGTAGGTAAAAGATAGATAAATTTAAGCTTTTTAACCCTAGACTTAGCTTCAATTGGACCTTTGGAATAATTTCCCTTAATACACCAACTTACTTTGCTTTCATATGCTCTTTTGTACATCTTATTTTAAGAACTCATGCTCTCTTTTATTTTCTTTTCTTTTTTTTAGAAAAAAATCAAGCATTTTACTGAATGTACTACAATTTTAGAGCATTTGATACTTCTTTTCAACTTCCCCAAACTTATTTTTTAAAGAATACTTTGAATAGTACTGAGTCTAGTGTTTGGGACAATTTTAAGATAGTTAAGAGAGAAGTGATGGCTAAATTTACACGGGTCCGAATAAAATTAGGCTATATAGTCTCAAATTTGGGTTTCATGGTTGGCTTGAAAGGCTCAAACGGTCCAAATAACAGTTGCCTAAATCATTTTCAACGTTCCATGTTTCCTAGGATTTCGCCTCAAGAAATTACTAAGTTAATTCTAAAGACTTAAACTTTCATGCACGTCTAACTTTCCTAAGGAACTAAAAATTTTTATGGTACGATTTGCATGCTTTATTAAAAATGCATTTATGTCATTATTAAGCTAACATAACAATTTATTGAAATATTCAAACTTTATTTATACTGAAGTTTAGCATTCTTAACAAAATTTCAAATTTATTGAACAACATATATCCTAATCATAATTAAAAGAAAATTTTATTCTGAGTGGAAATAATTTCAATTTTTCGGTCCCCCTACTTAAGATGAACAATGTCCTCATTGTTAAAAGTGAATAGATACTATACACTAGGTAGGATTCTATAAAAGAGGAGGTGAGTCAAATTGACTGCTTAAGTACCAAACTCTCTCTAGATCCAATCTTAGACATGTATATACCTATCGCCACACTTTATACTTTGCGACTTGTTCATTACTCATGATTTCCATCTTTTGCTTTATTATGCGAAAATAAAAATTTGTAATTAAACTTAATCCTAAAATGACCTAAGAATAGAAATAAAATAAAGTCAAAATCCTTCATTTTATTTATTTGTATATCCTTCCGAATTCGACTCATCTTTTGCTCCATCATTATTGCCTTTGCTTGAATCGCTTCGCTCCTTCTTTGGTAATGGACTCCATAGTTCAAATATAAAATCTGGAAATTCAGGCACAAAAATAAATGGGTCATTGTAAATTTTCTTAAGAGCACTTTTCATTGAGTCATCCCTTATTTTTTAGTATCTCCAGTAAGCTTGTTGCTGCCATTGTATATGTTGCATTATGTCCATAAATTTTGACAACTCATCTAGAAGATCTGGGTGAGGGCACTGAGTTCTGGACATTAAAGTTTCGTCATCAGGTTCAGCTTTTGGTTCTGTTGGTTCCTCTTTATCTGGGACTTTAGCTGATTGCATTGTGGGATCTTCTTCTTCTTCTTCGGGGTCCTCATTTTCTTCCACTCATTGCTATAGAACAGATTCTCTAGCTATTTGGTAGAGGTCCCAATCTATGATTGTGCCCTGGCTATAGCTTGTCTTCTCTATGTTAGAAAGAATTTTAGCTTTCAAGTATAGAATTTTTATCGTAAAGGGAAAGTAGGTTAAGCAATAACGTCTAACGGTACAATTCCGCATTTCTCTCAGGATGATTTTTCCCACATCAATGGTCTTTCCAGTTAAAATCGAGTATATTAAGACCATTCGCTCTAATGAAATTGTAGTCCCATGTGAGTTAGGCATAAGGCTGAAACAGATGAAATAGAACCTTAGCTTTGCGAGTGGTGTCAAATATTCTGTTCGACAAGTGTAGATTCCTTGCTTTGACACAATCCACTTAGAACCTAGAACTGTAAGTTCCTCGAGAATATCTTGCAAATTTTCAGGCTCTATATTGCTCATCAAGGAAGAATATTCGTCATTTTCGAAATTAGGCAATTCAAATAATTTATTAATAGCGTTTGAAGTTATTAAGAATTTTAACTTTCAAGTATAGAATTTTTATCGTAAAGGGAAAGTAGGTTAAGCAAGAATGTCTAACGGCACAATTCCGCATTTCTCTCAAGATGATTTTTCCCACATCGATGGTCTTTCCAGTTAAAATTGAGTATATTAAGACCATTTGCTCTAATGAAATTTTAGTCCCATGTGAGTTAGGCATAAGGCTGAAACAGATGAAATAGAACCTTAGCTTTGCGAGTGGTGTCAAATATTTTGTTTGACAAGTGTAGATTCCTTGCTTTGACACAATCCACTTAGAACCTAGAACTGAAAGTTCCTCGAGAATTTCTTGCAAATTTCAGGCTCTATATTGCTCATCAAGGAAGAATATTCGTCATTTTCGAAATTAGGCAATTCAAATAATTTATTAAGTGTAGATTCCGTGAACTGGCACTTCCGTCAACTCACTTGATGTTAAATTTACATAGAACTCGCACACTAACTCCTCATCCATACTAGGTCTCTTCTCACAAAACAATTCCCAATTGAGGGCTTCAACAACTTGACAAATACATGCCACAAAATCAATATAGTTGCTTTCTTTCAATGTGAAGCCTTTCTCAGGATGAATCTATTGATTTTTGAAGATACTCTCGTATATTGCTTTAGCTTCTTCACAATGGAACATGTTTTGTGTTTCATTAATTTGGGTGCAGGTACGAGTTCTCTTGCGAGGCATGATTAACCTGAATAAAAGATGGGAAATTTTATTTTCTCAAAAATTTGATTAACAAAAATTATTAATGATTCAATAAATTGAAATTTTAATTATTAGAATAAAATAAAAATTTAAGAGAAAATTTGGTCTTACCATATTTTTTAACCTAAAAATAATTTAGAAAGCAAAAGAGATCGATTTAAGGTAGGTTGAAGGATTTAGCTAAGGATGGGTGTAGGTGTGTGCCACTCGGGTGTGCAAGGCAGCTACAGTGTGCGGGTTTGGTGCGTGTGGGAGCAACACGCGAGCTGGGCTGGGAGCAAGCAACAACATGCGGAGCCTTGTAGAGCAGGCTTGGTGTGAGCATGCAGGCGCTGGGTGCTGGTGCGAGACACGGCCTGGGCAGCTGGGCTGGAGCAGTAAGTGTAGCAGCACGGGGAGGCCACTGGAGCGCCTATGTGCGAGGGTAGCTGAGCGCTTGTGCGTGCCGTGTGCAATGGAGCTAGGGCTGCTGGGCGTGTGTTGGCAAATCAGCTGGGCAATGCTACTGCTAGGTGTTTAGCTAGGACGTTTCGACACTTACGGGTTTGGGTGTTTTTGGAGTGAATGGTGAATGAATGAAAATAAGAATAGATGGGTGGAATTTATAATGGAAGGAATAGGAAGTGGAGTAGAATTCTTAGATTAATTTAATAATTAAAATATTCTAATTCTAATTCTATTCAAAGTTAACAACAATTAATAATTAAATATATGCATATTAAATTATCATTACTATTAATTTGTTAAAAAAAATAAAATATGATTAAAATTAAACTAATCCTAATTATATGCTTTGTTGATAAAAATTAATATATAAATTATAATAGATAATTATATATTAAAGATTATCATCTTATTATTATTATTTGTAAAAATAAATTTAATTAAAAACATTTATTCTAGATGCCTTCTGAAAATATTTACCAAAAAAAACCTAATTTTTATTATTCACGAAAATAGCACCCAAAATTTTAAAATAGTTCAATTAAGTCCCTAGTCTTAATGAAAATTTGAAATTGAGTTGCAATTTAAAATTTGGGTCAAAATTGACCTTTTTATTTGAAAAACCAAAAATTTATTTTGCCATTTAGGGAATAATTTCTCGAAAAATTATGTAAAAATCAATTCCCAGGAAAGATTGGAGAGGTCATAAGCGGTCCAGCTTAAGTTCCAATCTCCTAGGCAGAATTTATTTAAACATACTAATCCCGAAAATATACCCTAAATCATTTATTAAAAAGGAAAATAAGAAAATTTAAACATCCGATAAAATGAACGAATTTTGATTCCGTTCAATTTTATCTCCCCAGTAATGTTTCAGACGCTAAGCATTAACTTGAAAATTACCTCCCTTATATTGGAGTTCAACAACTCCGTATGGATAGAATGGACCAGACCAACGTGATTTTCATTTACCTAGAAAGAACCTTAATCTGGAATTAAATAACAGTACTTGCTGACCTGCTTCAAATTCTCGAACTCGAATGTGCTTGTCATGTCATTTCTTAAGTCTCTCATTAAGAAATTTGGCCGTACGAGAACATTTGGAATTCTTCTAGCTCATTGGGTTGGAGCATCTGTTTCTCTTTAGTAAGCTTAAGATCCAAGTTGAGTTGTCGAAGGGCCTAGTAAGCTTTATGCTCTAAATCTAAAGGTAGATGACAGGCTTTCCCAAAGACCAACCTATAGGGTGGCATCCCTAAAGGTGTCTTGTATGATGTCCTGTAAGCCCATAAAATATCATCCAGTCTTTTGGACCAATCTCGTCGCTTCGGGTAAACTACCTTCTCAAGTATGCCTTTGATCTCCTTGTTTGCCAATTCAGCTTGCCCATTCGTTTGCGGATGGTAAGCTGTAGCGAACTTGTGTTTCACTCCATGTTTATCTAATAACCATTTCAACCACTTGTTCACAAAATGGGATCCTTCATCAATGATGATGGCTTTTGGGGTTCCAAACCTTGTGAACACATGCTTCTGCAAAAACTTCACTACAACCTTAGCATCGTTTTTCAGATATGCTTTAGCCTCAATCCACTTAGACACGTAGTCTACAGCTACCAAGATGTACTTGTGACCAGAAGAAAGAGGGAAAGGACCGAGAAAGTCGATATCCCAAACGTTGAATAATTCTACCTCAATGATATTTTTTCGAGGCATTTCATTTCTAGCTGGTGACATTTCCGACCCTTTGACATCGATCACAACTCTTTACGTAAGCATATATGTCTTTGAATAGTGTTGGCCAAAAGAATTCAACTTGTAATACATTGGTTGTAGTACGTGTACCTCCGAAGTGTCCCCCACTCAGATCTGAGTGACAATGGTATAAAATCTTATGTACTTCATCTTCTTCCATGCATCTCCTGATCATTTGATCTTCACACTTCTTAAACAAGTATGGTTCTTCCTAGAAATAGTACTTCATATCGTAAAAAAACTTTTTCCTTTGATGATACGACTTATCAATCGCATCAAACCACAAGCTAAAAAGTTAGCAATATCAACAAACCAAGCGGTATGATGGTCATGGTTTACCTTCAGCATGTGTTCATCTGGAAATGTATCTCGATTTGGTATAAAAGGAGAGTTCCCTTCTTGCGGCTCCAATCTAGACAAATGGTCTGCTACTTGGTTTTCTACTCCTTTTCGATCTTGAATTTATAGATCAAATTATTGAAGTAGAAGTACCCACTGGATCAGTCTCGACTTAGCATCTTTCTTGGCAGGTAAATACTTAATTTTCGTGTGGTCCGTATAGACAGTCACCTTGGTACCTATAAGATAAGATAGAAATTTGTCAAAAGCAAACACAATAGCAAGTAATGCTTTCTCTGTTACCGTATAATTCAGTTGAGCTCCTGTCAGAGTTCGACTTGTGTAGTAGATAGGGTGAAATGCTTTGTTCCTTCGTTGGCCCATAACAGCTCCTATCGCAAAGTCACTTGTGTTATATATCAATTCAAATGGCAAATCTCAGTCTGGTGTGACGATTATGGGTGTTGAAACTAATAATTGACTCTTCAAATCGTTGAAAGCTCTTTAGCACTCTTCATCAAATTTGAACATCGTGTCCTTCTCCAATAATTTTCATAAGGGTTTAGAAATTTTGGAGAAGTCCTTGATGAATCTTCGATAGAAACCGGCGTGGCCCAAAAAGCTCCTAACACCCTTTATAAATGTTTGATATGGGAGTTTTTCTATAACATCTACCTTTGCTTTGTCTACATTGATTCCATGTCTTGTTATTCGATACCCTAGAGCTTCCAAATACTAAAAAATCATCCATAAAAACTTCCAAATACTTCTTAACCATATAAAAAAAAGACATCATACATCTTTGAAATGTAGTAGGTGTATAACATAAATCAAATGGCATGAATCTAAATGCAAATGTACCATACGAGCAGGTGAATGTTGTTTTGTATTGATCTTCCGGTGCTACTGTAATCTAATTATACCCCGAGTACCCATCGAGAAAATAGAAATAGTATTGCCTTACAAGTCTATCCAGCATCTAGTCCAAAAACGGCAAAGGAAAGTGATCTTTCCTAGTTGCCTTGTTTAGTTTCCAGTAATCGATGCAAATTCTCCATCCCGTAACCATTCTAGTTGGTATCAAATCGTTATTCTCATTTTCAATTACTTTAATACCTCATTTCTTTGGCAAGCACTAGACTAGACTTACCCATGAGCTGTCTGAGATGGGGTAAATTATACCAGCATCTAACCACTTGATGATTTCTTTCTTTACTACGTCCTTTATGATGGGGTTCAGTCTTTGTTGTTCATCAATCGTCCCTTTCTCACCATTTTCAAGGATAACCTTGTGCATGCATATAGATGAACTAATACCACAAATATTGACTATGGTCCATCCAATAGCCTTCTTGAATTGTTTCAACACAACGATGAGTTTCTCTTCTTGCTTAGTAGTTAATTCTGTTGAAACAATCACAGGCAAAGTAGAAAAGTTACCTAAATAAACATTTTTCAAATGTGAGGGAAGTACCTTTAGTTCTAATTTAGATGGCTTCTCGATTGATGCTTTTGGTTAGGCATAATCCTTTTTCTCTAATTTCAAAGATTCAAAATGGGATTGCGGATTAAATCCCTTTTGATTAGCTTCTAACAACGCTAAGTATTCATCCTCCTCTTTATCATTCGGAGGATCTAATGTCAAAATTTGTTCTAATGGATCCTCAACATAGTTGAGTTCCTTCTCCACTATTAAGTCCTCTAAATCGGACACTGCAAAACAATCATCAATTATGTCAGGAAATCGCATAGACTTAAAAATGTTAAATGAAACCTGATCATCCTGAACACACATAGTAAGCTCACCCTTCTGCACATCAATAAAGGTCCTTCTGATTACTAAGAACAGTCTTCCTAAGATAATTGGCACTTTTTTGTCTGTTTCAAAGTCTAGAATGACAAAATCAGCAGGAAAGATAAATTTATCTATTCGTACCAATATATCCTCAATTTTTCCTTCTAGATGTGCTAAGGATCGATCCGCTAATTGAAGTGTAACCGTAGTTGGTCTAACTTCACCTACCCCTAACTTCCTAAATATTAACATAGGCATCAAGTTAATACTTGCACCTAGTCACATAATGCCTTACCATAATATGTTGCTCCAATGTTGCAAGGGATGGTAAAACATCCAGGATCCTTCAAATTTGGGGGTAGTTTGTCTTGAAGATATGCACTACATTCTTTCGCCAGAGTTACTATCTCAAATTCTCCAAGTCTTTATTTTTTGGACAAGATATCCTTCATGAATTTGACGTAGTTCGATATTTGCTCAAGTGCTTCAACCAACGAGATGTTGATATGAAGTTGCTTGAGTACGTCTAGGAACTTCTTGAATTGAATCTCTTGTTTCTGCTTTTGAAGTCATTGAAGGTAGGGTGGTAGTGGTTTCTTTACTGGAACTGGTTTATTCATCTTCTGTGGCAATTCTGCATATAACAAATTTATTAGTTGATCAGAATTAGCTGGTTCTGAAATTATCTTGTCAGGTTTTGCAGATTCTGGTTCTTGTGAAACTGGACTTTCAATACACTGTTGAACTTCCTCTGAATCTTGAGTGTCATCTTGCTCCTTTTCAGCTTTGATGGTGTTGGGCTCTACTGTCTTTCCACTCCTTAATGTCAACATTTTGCAATGCTTCTTGTGGTCGATTCCTGGGTTCAGTAGCAAGCTGGCCCACTTGATTCTCCAAATTCCTTAGAGTAGCGTCGTTTTTCGCCATGTATGCCTTCAATAAATTCTTCAAGCTATTGAATGATTCAACTTGAGCTGGTTTTTGAACTTGTTGAGGGAAACTAGGCGGCTGGGTTGGTCTAGGTTAGGCGTAAGTGTTACTGGTTCCAGCCCCTTGGTTACTCTAGGAAAAATTGGGGTGATTTCGCCACGATATGTTATAGAAATTGGATTGTAGTCCTTGCCTTTCTCGATTTTGGTTCTAGTTACCCATACACGGATTCTGGGTTCGATGGACATTCTTCAAATAAATGTCCTTCCCTACAATAAACACAAGCTATACTTTCAAATTAATTTGGTGGTTGTACTGCAAGACTATTAGACCCATTAATAGTAAGATTTTTTAACATTGAGAATATTGATGATACCTAATATGCGAGTGAAGTAAGAGCGTCTACTTCATGTATTCCAGCAACTTGTCTTCATGGCGTTGCTCAATTGGTTGGTCATTGGTAATTGTTGTTGGCAATCCTCTCAATAATTTCATAAGCCTCATTATAAGACTTAGAAAAAAAGCACCGTTAGCAGAAGCGTCCACTACCATACTCGTGTGAGCATTAAAACCATTATAAAATGTCTCAAGTTGGATGCAGTGTAGGATTCCATGATGAGGCACTTTCGTAATAATTCTTTGTACCTTTCCCATGCCTCATACAAAGACTCATCATCCATTTGTTAGAAAACAGTGATCTCGTTCCTCAACTTAACATTCTTGCTAGGCGGGAAATACTTCATAAGGAATCTTTCTGCTTACTCTTGCCATGTGGAAATTGAGTTTGGTGACAACAAGTTCAACCAGGCTCGAGGTCGTCCCTTAGTGAATATGGGAACAGCTTCAATCGTAATGCATCTTCGAGTACTTCGGCTAACTAGAAAGAATCGCTCACCTCCATAAATAGTCTTAAGTGTAGGTGAGGATCTTTGGTAGGCATTCCACTGAATTAGCCCACTGTCTGAAGCATCTAGAACATGACTGGCTTTAGCTCAAACTGTTGTGCCTTGATTTCGGGTCTCCTAATACCCAGATTAAGATCATTAAATACTGGCACTACATACTATCTTAAAGCTCTATCCCTATCATCAACAATAAGGATAGGATTTTGAGTAGGGTTTGCTCTGTTTCCTTGATTTGGATTTTCGAAGTTTCTCTCTTCGGTCCTTCTCTGACTTGCTTGTCTTCTTCGCTATCAAAAAGTTTGTTCAATCTCAAGGTCTATAGGGAATAGGTCAATATACTCATAAACACATGAAATAATAAAAGAAAAATTAATTAAGTTAAAAATTAAATAGAAAATTAAACCAAAATGCAAAACTAACAAATTCACAAATAATGACTTTTTAAAACACAGTCCCCAGCAACGGCACCAAAAACTTAGAACAACGAAAATGTGCAAGTGTACACAATCACAAGTAATAAAGTGACAAGAATATGTCGAGTTATCGTACCCACAAGGACTATGAAAAGAATTATTTATGAATGCAATTTAAAACACTTTGGTGAAAAAAAAATTTGTTTTGAAAAGGGTGATTAAGAAAAAATAGATTTTAAACTAAATAAAAATAAAAGTTCTAATGCACGATTTTAAAATATGATTTAATCAAGATGACATAATTGTGTTGGATTAATTACATTTCTTTAACTTATAATTATTAAACTCATGTTTATGCTGTTACGAATAAATTTACGGCAACTCGGTTGCTAACTTATGAACATACTCACCTACACAAATCCATTCATCTCTTAACATATCCTTATGTCAATTCAACCGATTAAACAGATTTTAATAAGCAAACATGTTATTGCACATACATACTCATTAAATTGAACTAATCTCTTTCATATTCCTATGTCAATTCAAATGATTAATTAAATCTAATAAGAACATAAAAACTATGTGAGGTAACAAGGTATCCTTACCTTGAAACAGTTTAATCCAATAATCTTGCAAATTATGCAAGGCAAGTGTATTGCCAGATACAATGCTAACTTAACTTTCAGCTACCTTAGAAGAATAAACATGCATTGATTAAGTATTGTGTCAATTAATTACAATTTCAACCCCTTTAAATAATTAATTCATTAGTTCCCTCACAATTATAATGCAAGAAAAACTTAGGCATGATTTTACTCAATCAATCATTTTTCCGAGGCCTGTAACAGCATAAACACAATTTTAATAATTTAAGAGAACGAAATGCAATCAACCCAACACGAATTAAATTCAAGCTAAGCTAATTAAATTAACCATTCCAGCAACATAAATATTCATAGATATGTTCATCACAAAAATAACAAAATTTAAAGAGATAGGGAACAAGAATCAAATCCAGTGTTTTTCCGTGGCTTGACTAGGTTACTCCGTTCTTCCTTTTTTGTTGTCCTCACTGATCAAGGCTGCTATGAACACTCAATTGCTACTCAAAAATGGTTGAATAAGATCCCTTTCCCAAGAGGATAAATCAGCAAATGAGTAAGGAACTTTGAATGGGAAAATGAGAGGAAAGATGAAAAAGGAGAGAAAAATTGTGAGAAAAGAGATGTGAATGAGGGATGTGTTGAATGATAAGCCAATGGGGGTTTTTATAGCTGAATATGGCAGCTAAAATTTGCTAAAGATAGCAGCCAAAGAGCCACCCCTTGGCCGGCCTCCTATGTGGCAAAGTTGATGGCTTCAACATTGTTAAATATGGCTTGGGGCAAATCTACAAAGCCACCAATTATGGAAGGGTTTAATTGAAATTTGAACAAGTCTTCAAGGGCTTCTTTGAAGCTTAAATAATAAGCTAATAAGCTGAATTGGGTCAGCACTTGGACGGTTTTGGGCTATTCTTTTCTTGGTCGATTCGGTTTACTTGGTTTGGTTCAATCGGACCACTTTTTCATAATTAATTAATCATAATTTATTAACCCAAATTAAATTAGATATAAATTAAAATTAATTATATTATGAATAAATACATATAATTTTAGACCTTTTTAGGCTGAAATTTTTTTCGCCTCAATACTTCAAATTGCTTCTCGGTTTTGTGCTTCTAGTAGTGTTTGCCAAGCCATTTTTCGCCCTTTGTGCAAATCTATCGAAAATAACCAAAATTCATCAAAAATAATTATGAAATTAACTAAAATTCAACATGTTCATATTTTAAGTGCACTTTAATTATTTTATAAAAAATAATTATTTTTCAACAAGAATTTAACCGAATTCGCATGAATTTTAAGTTAAAAAGAGTATGAAAAAGTGTATAAATTTTTGTGTTTCCAATAAGAAGCCCTAGACTATGTGAAAAGGGTACACAATCATGTAGCTAGGCTGTGTGACAGACTGTGGCCGTCTGGGACATGCAAAATTAAGCTTCAGAAGTGACACACACATGTGAAAGGCCATGTAAGTGTCCTAGGTCATGCAAGAATCACATATCCTAGGATTTCAGGGGGACATGACCGTGTGTGGGGCCATGTGGTCCACATGGGTGGCCACATGCCCGTGTGGCCCTATCCTAGGCTAGATTTTACTCTAATTCACTTGCAAAAGAATACACATCTTTCACTAGGAGTCTGATCGATGTTTCTCATGATCAAATTTGATTTGATTCACCTAAATCAGGTCCTTCAAATGAAAATTTCATAAGGTTAATGTTTGATTTCCAAGATTTTTTGGTTATAATAAAAGATTTGTTAAGAACCGTGAAAGATTGTCCAATTGGTTTGAAATATTAATATCAAATAAAAATTCTACGAAATTTGGGGTCTCAATCTTAGAATGAGATGCACTTACTAAATTTGATGGAATTACGATTGCTATCAACAATAAATTCAACAATCAATAGAGAATTGATTTATCGGGGAGCGATTTGATATTGAAAGTAAAAATAATTATTAACAATTAGGATGAAAATACAGTGTATAGAGAAAGGAAAGAAAATAAATAAAGAATAAATAGAAAGATGGAGGGAAAATTCTTTTAGGATTTGAACAGAAGAAAATTGAAATTCTAATCGGAAAAGAAGATAAAAAGACGATAGAATTCTAACTCTATTGGGATTTTGAGGAAGGGAAATGTATGAATTCTAGTTAGGAAAGAATTGGGTTAAATCCTAAGGCTTGTGAACCCTAGGAGCTACACTTGTGGTTTTCCCAATATTTTGTTGAAATTTGAAATTAAAATAAAAGGAAGGAGGGAGCTTGGGCTTGGGTAAGCAAGAGGGAGAATGGCATGTTAACCATTGGGCTACTGCCTATTCTTGTTAAGTTTCTACTCCAAATAATATTTATTTTAGTATTGTTTTTATCTTAGGTTGCTGAAAATTAAAAAGAAAATAAATGGGAAAAGGGTGAATCTAATCTTGGCTTCTAAGGAGAAGGCACCAATGCCTAATCACTCAATCTATGTCTTATCTCTTACTTATTTTAGTCACTCAATTGTATATAGTTATTTCGAGCTGAACTTACATATTTTATATTAGCTTACACATTTACTCAATTTTTTTCTTATTAATTTATTTAATTTATAGTTTTTAACACATTTCTATTTTATTTTATATATAATAATTAATACTCATAGTCAAATCTCATTATTAATATTTTAATTCATTTTACCCTCTTTTCAATTAAGTCCTAACTCAATTAAAAATAATATTTTCAAATTAAACCCCGTAATCAATTTTTTTAGATTAATTAATATAATAATACTTGATAATATTATTTTAATACTTTAATTAATTATTTATGACCTTAATTTCGGTATTCGTTTCAAACCTTCGATTTATAAATGCTCAATGATAACCTTAGAAATCGGTGAGTGACCACTTTCGATTTTCACAAATCGATTCTTCTAACCCAATTTTTGGGGTGTGACAAGACGGATCCTTGACATTTTCGACATTCAATTGAATGACCTTCTTCACTATTCTCATACCATGAATATCTTCGATTGTGGGCTCAAACAATCACGAATCAAACACTGAACCAGATTTAATTTTCTTACTTTTAATAGAAAAGTAAATATCTCTTTATAGAAATCGGTGGAATTGTTATTCTCAAAAACTAGAATTTATACTTAGAAAATAAATTCTCACTATTTTCGGGTAGAATAACAATATCTCAAAGTTGTGTATAACTTTTGTTTTTAGCCCTACCGGTGTTATCTATTTATAGGGAGAGATAGGATGTAACAACTCGTTTTTGGGTCAAATCGGAACAGTAGTTTCAAGACCACAAATCTGAAGTAAAAATATTTATTTTATTATTTTAATAATTTCTACAGCGTGATAGATTAATTACATGAAAGTTTCGTTAAGAAATTTCACTGTTTGAATGGTTAATTCGATAAAAAGGACTAAATCGTGTAAAGCGTAATACTTGTGTTCTATTAGCTAAAAGTGTCAAATAGCTATGGAACATTAAATTAAAGGTCCTTAAGTAGTAAATACGCCATTTATGGGTTAGTGGATGATGATAGCATCGAAATTGGTGTAATTTCTAATATTTTTAAAGGTTAAATAGGTAATTTGATAATATAAGTTAATAAATAAAACAAATACAAAATTTTGGTACTTTCATCTTCATCTAGCCGAAACTAAGGAAGGGAAAAACACCATTTTTATTCTTTGAAGGTTCGGCCATGGTATATTGAGCATGCAAGTGATTTTTTACTCGGTTTTTAGTGATTTCTATGTTTTTGTGATCGTTGCTTCGTATTCTAGTTAGCCCGTACCTTAAATTTTGAAACCGTTAAAGATTTATCATGTTACCATTGTTGAATGCTTGAGTAATTTGATGAATTATGAGGGATTTGGAAGGTTTAATGTTAGATTAATAGTTTTTGTAAAGTGATTTTTGACAAAAATGTCAAAAAGAGATTAAATTGAGAAAATATAAAAATATGTGGGTAAAATTTAAATAAATAAAAGATATGGACTACTAGAGACTCCATTAAAATTCAGCTAAGCATGGGTTTGTGATTAATTGCATGAATTTGCAATTTTATGTGATAAGGACTAAATTGTGAAAATTTGAAAGTTTAGGGGCAAATGTGTAAAATAGCCTTAATGTGTGTTTTGGACTAAATTGAATAAATAGTTGATTAAATAAGCTAATTTTGATAATATATAGATGAAGAGAAGTCGAGATTGGGATTAGATCGGGAAAAAGGAAAAGTGGACGAATAGTCGATAATTTCCATCCGAGCAACTCGAGGTAAGTTCGTATAATTAGAATCAAACTTTTAAATATTTGTAATTATTTAAAATGAATGTATATAATTGAGTAATTGATCTACTTGAAATAAAAATGTCTTATTGATATAGTCTGATGGTTACCGAGCCCCGTTTGAACTGTAGGAATTCATAGGATACGAGTGACATGTCACTAGGGTTACCGTTTAGGTTGAGATCCTGCATGTGTTGCGGACTCACCGCAGCTCGTATGAGCTTACCGATAGATCAGCTCATAAGAGCTTACTATTTTTAGCTCATCGGAGCTTACCATTTCAGCTCAATTGAACTTACTGTCCATCAGCTCAGGAGGAGCTTACTGATCATAGCTCGAAAGAGCGAAAATGATAATGAATCGACGAATTACTAATTTATATGTAATGCATACCACCCGACTATCCCTCGATATTCTAATAGGTTCAACGGGCATAAATTTTGTTATTGGTTATATGAAAAAGTTATGTGTTACACGAATGAATTACTGTTATATGGATGAAGTATTGTTTAAATGGATGAGTTACTGTTATCGAATGAATTACTATTTATATGATTGAGAATGAAATAATACAAATGATGAACATGATATATGTGAATTTAATATGATACAAAGTATCGAGTATTAAATTGAAATGATAAATGATTACATGCACTTATGTGACTAACTTGTTGATGAATGCTTGTGTATAGGCATTTGGCAAGTGAATTTGGTATACTTTGTTTAATTGTTTGGTTATGTATAAATGGTAAGTTAAATTTTGAATTATACGGGCTAACTAAGCTACAAAGCTTACTCTATTTCTTTTCCATGTTTTATAAAGGTTCGATAGCTCGCTCGATTCAGATAAGTCAGAGTTACGCACCACACTATCCAATTGCCGATTGGTACCTTTGAACTTATGAATATATGTAAATATGGCATGTATAGGCTAGTTATAAAGATGATAGTTATGGTTAATTGAGCTAGTGATTTTGGTACATTTTGTGGTATAAGATAAGGCCATGTGATTTGGCTTAGCTTGGTATAATGTCTTGGTTGTGTATAAGTATTCAATATGTTATGTTTTGGCAAGTAGTAAATGGAATAGAAATATGCAATGTTGTCTTGATATGTGATAGGCATATGACTAGAAAATGATTGTAGTTGAATTGATTTAATATGTGTATGAAATGTTATGGATTGGCTGCCTATTGAGATGTAAAAATGTTGCAATTTATGCTTATACAGGTATGTAAAAATAGGGTGGCAAAATGGCTTTGCAAATAGCCTATTTTTGTCCACACGGGCAGAGACACGAGCGTATGTCTCAACTGTGTATGACATACGGTCATGTTGCACAGTCGTGTGTCTCCTGGTGTTGAAATTAAAATAAAGTCAGTATACTCCACTCGGTCTCACACACGGGCATGTGACTGGCCGTGTGGTACAAGTCAGTATACCTCCTAATTTGCACATAGTCTAGCACATGGATGTGTGACTTGTCCGTGTTGCATAATTCAGTATACCCTACAGGTCTGGCATAGCCTAGCACACGGCCTGGGATACGGGCATGTGTGGCCACTTCGAAGGGCACACGGGCTAGACACATGGGCGTGTGGTTGGCCGTGTGACCCAAGTGTAACACCCTTTACCCATACCCGACGCCAAGACAGGGTTCGAGGCATCACCGGACTTAAACATAAAAATTCATTCAAAATCAGGACATCAAATAATCATAAAATAATTATTTCTATCTCAGATTCGTGGTCTTGAACCACTATTCCGACTAGACCCTAACTTGGGATGTTACGCCAAGTCAGTATGTACCCCTTATTTTTACACGGCGGGTGACACGGGCGTGTCTAGTGGCCGTGTGAAACACACGGCATGCCCCTACGAATTTATTTTCCACTTTGTTTTCCAAACTCGATTTTCCAAAAACATCAACCACTCAAGAGAACCGATTGCTTAGCCCTTTTTAAAATCCTTTTGATTCTAGGGAAGATAATTTATTAAGAAAACTGTTTTGTTTATCTTTTAGAAAACTTGGTTGTTGTTAGGCATACAATTTCTAAAACATTAGTTATTTGCTACCAAGTTTATTGTAAAATCCATACCATTAACTAAGACATCTTTCAAAAAACCTGTTTCTGTGTCTTGATTTGCAACGGAAAAATTCACAACTTATTTAGTGTTTGAAAATCAGCATCCAATTCTAATGAATAGAAAAATCATACAACTTATTTAAACTAGCCTACTAAAAACCACAAGTCAAAGTTGAAAACCAATATTACAATCCCAAAAAGTCCATATTAAAAGTTTCCTAAAAAATTGTCCTATTAAAAAAATCTAATTCCAACTCTCAAGCGTCTCTCATTCCTATGTCTATGGATTACATAAAAAGTTAAAATAATTGGGTGAGCTTGAAGCCCAGTGTGTGAATTGGCCCACATACAGAACAAATGGCATTATAATGTATAGAGACACATATCAAAATAGAATAATCGAAGAATAAGACATGCAAAAAAATGCATTGTCATACAGAATTATTCCTACCCCTAATAGTTACATACCATCTCCGTCCCACCCAACATACCAATTAGGGTAATCAAGTATCCATCTAACCCACATACCAAATTAGTGGTCATATGCCACTAAGTAAATACACAGTTGAGCTGCTAGATATAATGCAGAAATTCACCATAAACAGATATTACAATTTGAATGGCCAAAACAAATTTTTACAGGTTATTGCTAGAATTGCAGAACATAGTCTGCCAAATCTTCCTCCTCAACATAATCATAACTCACCCCAGTGCACATGCAACATTGTAATACATATATAGATATATTTATATTAAGCATGCTCATTTATGAGCTTATCATATCAGAAACATGCTAATAGTGTAAAATGTTTTACATATCAAAATTCTGTACAAAATCTTCGTCGAAATGATGGAATAGAGACATGAACACACAATTACACATACAACAAGTCTATGAATTTACCAAATCTAACATGTTCGCAAAATATTTGCATTTTTCGTCATGCATAACTAATTAATCTTAACAGATATTAGACATAATCACATAGCCGATTACAGAATTTTGCTAACTCGCACATCTAGCCCAACTTAACCGTCCAACTAGTGTGGTCTACACGGTCAGGCACACACTCGTGTGACATCGTCTATCATTTTTTATTTTGCATGTTTTCACTGATTTTTGAGTTTAGAGTCACACACCTGATTGTTCCTGTGACGTCGGCACAATAGCAGCAATCCAAGTTCTGCACACATGACATCCAAAACTAAACCAATTAGTAAGAAAACACCAAAACCAAATCATGAATTCGTCCCTTACTCCACTAAAGTATTCGGCTAAAATGCATTAGGCCATTCGACCATTACAAAATTTACACAAACCAGCCCCTTGACTAGGACATCCGACCACTTGCCTAGAGAAGAAGTGGTTCCCAAAGCTCTCAATTCCCAAGAAGGTTATTCTCCACTCAATCTCCACCTAATTAAAATGGAAATCGCTTAGTTTAAAACTTACAGATTAACCCAAATATCTTCTCACCTTCTCTGAAAAAGAAAATAGTAACTAAACGACTCTACTTTCAAGAGTTCAAAATCACTTACCCAAACGAGAACACACTAACTACAATTGAATCTAGAAGAGGCGACGACCTTGGGAAAATCATCTGAGTTGCAGCAAGAAAAATATGAAGGACGACAATAAAGAATAAAGGTTGTTAATGAGCAAAATAGGAAAAAGAAAAAAAAGAAAAGGTAAGAAGCGTAGAAAAGAGAATGGCAAGGAAAATTTTAGTAACAAAAAATGAAAATGGAAGAAAGAGAAAAAAAAGAAAGAAAAAGGTGTAGAGAAAGAAGGAAATGGACGACAACATGGGAAGATTTTTAGGGATAATTCTTAAATTTAAAAAAATAATAAAATCCTATCAAATCAAATTACTAAGAGTTTGAGCTTGACTCCACTCTTGACAGTTTGGACGGCATAGTAGGAAATGAGCAAAAATAATTTCACCTTTGCGCACAACAAGATTCAAATATGGGACCTAAAGATAAACTAAAGCCTTGCCATTGAACCAACAAACTCACTCTTATCAACAAACATACAAAACTTAAAGATAACCTATATGTACCACATGGATATGGGATCAAAATTAGTAAAGAAATTCCTAAGGGAAGGGAATCGAACACAAAACCTCCAAAACACATCCTGACACTTATCCACCGAACCAAAACAATTTACTTGCCATAATAAAATAATTCAAAAAATTAAGAAACTTGGGGCGTTACAAGGTGGGTTAAGATTGTACTTTTTTACTTTTTGGATAATGAGTACAGAGTAGTTATGATAACTACTTGTTCCACTCCGCCCCGCCCCACCTCGCCTCACTATGCAAAATTTATAAATATATCCAACATCTATGCAAGTGGCAGTGAGGCAAGTGGTGGAGCAGAGCATGCTAACTATAGAATGGTTCTAGATTTGGCAACATCTACCCTGCCTTGCTCCATTGTTAGAAAAAATCAGACTTCGGATGGGCTTTGGTTATTAATCCTTGACATGTTTTACTATTCAAAAATAATAAATTTTATTACAAAGTAAATTTATTTTACTATTCAACAATAAATTTATTAGGCTTAAATGCTAAAAAATCTATTGTAAAAAAAATTAAAAATCAATCAACTCCTAATTAAAAATTAGAATCAACTGTGCCCTTACTCAAAAGTTACAAACAATTGAGCCGTTGAAATATAGGTTTTCGTAGAAGCCTTTAAGAGACAATTGAGTGATGACGTGGTGGCTAACCTGGCTATTAACGTGGAAATATGTTGACATAGAAGACTTAATTGATTTTTTTTAATTTAAAATGCTTAATTTATTTTTGTAATTATTTTAGGAAGACTTAATTTATTTTTAATGATTTAAGTCTAAAAATTATTAAAATGTTATAATAAATTTAGAAATTTATAAAAATTATAGAAAATGTAAAAATTTTATAAAATGTTATTACTATATTATGAAAAATATGAAAATATTATAAAATATATTTAGAAATTATGGAAAACTTATAAAATTTTATTAAGTTTATTAATTATTACTCTAAAAAAAACTAATGAATTATAAAAATTTATAAAAATATGTAGAAATTTTTTGTTATTTTAATGGTTTGAGGTATTTGATTTCGGTAATAATCAAATGAGGAGTTTGAAGTGTGATAGTGATTGAACTTGTATTGGCTGTCAAATAAGAGATATGAGTGTTTTGTGGCTCAAGGTGAATAAAGAGTAATGAATTTGGTTGAGAAGAGATGATGCAAGAGAAGAGAAGCTCATAAGCATGAACTAGTAATTTTAATAATTTATAGCGCAACATGTGAAGGAAAACAAGAATTAGTAATTTTTTTATTAAAATACTGCAAAAAATTAGAATATTATTAAAAAATAGAAAAAAATATATAAATAATTAAAAAATAAGATTACTACTTTTTAGAGATTTTATACTTTTAAATATTTTTATATTTTTTATAAATTTTTAATATTTGTTTATCTTTTTAGTAATTTTCATATAATTTAAAATATCCAATTAGTTGATTAAAAAGGAAAATAGAAAAGGTTAAACTAATATTAATAAATAAATTTTAAACCAACAGTGTCGTAAATTTTATAACGAGTTAATAATATTTTGGAAGGATCAAATATGAGAATAATACTATAACTATATATTTAAAAATTTTGAGAGGCGAAACATATCTAAGTATATTTTCTTTAAAATGGTAATATGAATAATATAGAAACAATTTAAAACTTTTTTTTTTGTTTGGGGGGGGGGGGAATGGGGGGATGGGTGATAGAGACGGACACGAGTGAGACACAATAATGGCAGACATGAAGTTGGAATAAATATTTTCTCAATATAAAAGTATTGTGAAGGTCTTTTATTAGAAATTAAATTGTACTTTGTTTTTCTACTCAAGATAGGTACATTAATCATTAAACGTTAGATAAAAGAGAAAATAAGTTTTTTTTTGTTAAAAATTCTATCCATTTCTATTATTAAAAATTAGTATGAGCGACAAAATAATCAAACAGTTACACCTGGGGTGTCACGTGTACCTCATTTTAATATATAAGGACTAATTTTTAACAATAGAAATTGATAGATTTTTAATAGAAGAACCAATTTGCTCTTTAATCTAACGTATAGGGAATAATTTGGATTTTTTTTAGTATAGGGTTAAAATACAAGCTCACTCCTAGTATAAGGATATAACACCCCAAACCAAGCTTAGTCATTATGGCTGAATCCAGAGATGTCACAAAGAATGAGTTTTAAAAATTGAGTTGCTTCGATAAACCATTCAACTTATTATAACTCATATTCATTCATGATTATTACTGAAAATGTCATTTAATTGATTCATTTTCCAAAACATAATTTACAACGGAAGTTTTAAAAGTGTTATATTTTATAAATGTAATTCGTGTTTTCAGAAAACCTTTGTTTTAGAAAAAAAACCATGTTTTTAGATAACCATCGCCAATAAAGTATAAAAAGAAGAATCAAAATCCCAGAAATTAAACCAAATAGTCCGGAGAGTCCCAATGATTACAAACTCTCAAATAAAACCAAAACTATAAATAAAAACCATGGATTACCAAGTAAAACAGTTCTCGATCAAGTAGTCATCGTTGAGCCTCCGTCGCACCGACCCATCTAAGTCTGTGGATTACCTGAACAGAACAAGCAAACGGATGTGAGTTTACGTAAACTCAGTGTGTAACCCAACAGAAATAGACATGTTATACATACACAGTCAGATTCAGATTCAAACTCGGATTCGAACCTAAGTCCTTTACAGATTCAGATAATAGAAACAGATATGCAAAACAAATATACTGAGTCCTACCCCCATACTTTACACCCCAACTCCGACCATCCCAATACACCATGTGGGGTTAAAAACACCCACCCATCCCTACACACCATATCGTGCCATTACGACACATATCAAATAATGTGCACCCAAGCTGCCAGAATGTAAGCGATGATCGCCATACAGAACACTTCTTCCACATATATAAATCACACCCCAATCAGATATACATAATTAGAATTATCATGCTTACATGCTCATATTCAGATATTAAAAATATATATATTAGCCTAATCAAACATGCATAACAGTGTCTTACTCAGAGCAGAACGTCAGACCACTAGATCACATAGTTTTAGAGTTTGGTTAGCCCTTACTGGTCCTACGATAGGCCCACAGTAGATCGGAACAACCCGTGCGACCTTAGAGAAAATTTTAGAATTATGGGCCCACATGCCCGTCTTGCCCACATGCCCAAATTAGCCTTGCCTGTGTAGCCCACATGACCTGGCCCAATACCCACACACATGTGTGGGCTCACACGTTCAACTTGGCCTAGCCCGTGTGGCCCACATGGCCACACCCACATCGTCACACAGTTGTGTCTTGTACACAGTCATGCCCTTGTCAAACATATGGTCGTGTCTGGCACACGGCCACCCACACGACCGTGTGGTATCGATAGTAGGCATTTTCGGCTTTCGCTGAAACTTCATTTTTCGTAATTTGGTAACACACCTGTCTCGATTTTGATGCGAGCACACACCCAAGATCACCAGAACCTAAAATAGACAAATCAAACTCCAAAATCAGTCATAATTCATGATTAAACCAAAACCAAAAATAATGCAATTCAAACGTCCATCACTTACCCCAACACTCTGAACGATTTCAACTACGATTTCGGAAGAGGAAAGCCCCATTCTTTGCAATTCGTTGCTGTCAAAACACGAGTTCAACATCAACTGAAAGTTCAACACCGCTATAAATGAATTAAAGAAAGACTCCCTGCTCGAGCAAAACATACTACCCTTACTTACCAAATGTATAACCACAATGATACGAAACATTGCAATATGGAAGAACAATTTGTGTTACAACGAGGAAGAAAAATGAGAAAACTTCTATTGAAAAGAAAAGGGGAAAATTAACAGAGGAGGAAGAAAAGGAAACGTCAGTTTTTTCCAAGAAGAGAGAGATTTTTGGGAAAACAAATTTTACCCAAAACTCACTACATCCACATCCATAACCACCCATTAACTCGGAATCCCACTACTACTTAACTTCTAACAACCACCGAAGTAAAAAAAATATTAACTACATTCACGTAGGGACTCAAACACAAGATCTTCAATACACTAACTCCTTAACACTCAAACCAACAGGCTCATTTTGATATGGATTAACAGAAAATTTAATATAAGCCCACTCAACAAGGGTAAGGCTTGGATTAGAAAAATAACAAAATTTGGCAAAGGTGAGACTTGGACCCAAGACCTTATACACACACCTAGAACACTTAACTACTGAAGCAAATACACATTTGTGTCAAATATTTACAGAATTAGAAATAAATTATTCAAGGCGTTACAACTTTATCCCCTAAAAGAAATTTCAACCTCGAAATTTACCTGATCAGAATAGATGAAGATAATGCTGACACATTGAGTCCTCATGTTCCCACGTGGCTTCTTCAATGCCATGATTCTGCCACAAAACATTTACTAATGGAATGGACTTCCTCCTCAGAACCTTAATATCACGATCCAAAATCTAAACCGACTCCTCCTCAAAAGTCAAGTCCAGTCTAACCTTGATCTCCTCAACAAAAACAACGTGAGATGGTCAGACCGGTATCGCCTCAACATCAAAACGTGAAACACATCGTGGATATGGTCTAACTCCAGAAGTAACTCCAACTGATAAGCAACCGGTCCTACATCTTTCAAAATCTAATACAGCCCAATAAGCTTAAGGCTCAACTTGCCCTTACGATCGAGTCTCAGAACTTTCTTCCACAGAGAAACCTTAAGAAATATGAAGCCCCCCATAAAATACTCGATATCTCTCCTTTTCAGATTCGCGTAGGGTTTCTGTCTATTAGAAACCACCTTCAGACGATTCCGAATCAATTTAACTTTTATCTTCAATCTCGGAAACCAACTTAGGACCCAAAAGTTGATACTCACCCAACTCAGTCTAACATAGCGGAGTACGACACTTATGACCACACAAAGCCTCGTAAGGTGCCATCTGGATGCTAGATTGGAAACTGTTATTGTAGGCAAACTTAGCTAGTGCCAGATAATCCTCCCAACTACCTCAGAAATCAATTACACAACTTCGAAGCATATCCTCTAGTATCTGAATCACTCTCTCAAATTGACCATCGGTCTGAGGATGGAACGCAGTACTGAAGTTCAATTTCGAACCCAGAGCCTCATACAATTTCTTGTAAAATCGAAAAGTAAAACGAGGATCTCTATCAGAAATTACTGAAACAGGAAGCCCATGCAATCTTACAATCTCAGAGATATAGAGCTTCGCTAACTTTTACAAAAAGTAGTCTGTCCGAACTGGAATAAAATGAGCGGACTTGGTCAATCGATCCACGATGACCCAAACAAAATCATTCTTAGTAGGTGTTAAGGGCAACCCATTAACGAAGTCCATCAATACTCGTTCCTACTTCTACAAAGGAATCTTAACGAGTTGTAGCAAGTTCGAAGGTAACTAATGCTCAGCCTTAACTTGTTGGCATATCAGACAATGAGTAACAAAATTCGTAACCTCACGTTTCCAACCCAGCCACAAGTTCAGCTCACCAAGATCGCGATAGATTTTATTACCATTAGGAAGCATAGTATAAGGGCTACTATGTGCCTCCCTCAGAATCGACTGCCTCAGATCAGTATCATTCGGCATACAGATCTGACCTCAAAAACATAGAACTCCATCATTATTCAGCCCAAAATCCAAAGTACTGCCACTCTCAATTTGATGAAACCGCAAACCTAGAGACTCATCCCTTAACTACTTATCCTGAATCTGATTAATCCAAGTTGGCTTAACTTGCAACTTGGCTAACAGACCCCAATCATCAAATAGACTAAGACGAGCGAACATTGCTTTCAATTCAGTTATCGCTCTACGACTGAAAGCATCAGCCACCACATTGGCCTTACTAAAATAATACTCTATCGTGTAGCCATAATTTTTTAGCAGCTCAATCCAACAACGCTGTCTAAGATTCAACTCTTTTTGAGTAAGGAAGTATTTGAGGCTCTTGTTATAAATATAGATGATACACCTTTCACCATACAGATAATGCCTCCAGATCTTTAACGCGAAAATCACAGTAGCCAACTCAAGATCATGCATCGAATAATTCCTCTCGTGTGACTTAAGCTGATGGGATGCATAAGTCACAACCTTACCATCTTGCATCTATACACATCCCAAACCGACGTGCAATGCATCACTATACATCACAAATTCTTTACCAGATTTAGATTGTATCAGAACAAGAGCCTGAGTCAGAACAGACTTGAGCTTCTCGAAGCTCGATCGCTATGCATCAGTCCAAACAAAAGGAACCCCCTTCTGCAGAAGCTTAGTCAAAGGAGCTGCAATCAAAGAGAACCCCTCGACAAACCGCCGATAATAACCCACAATTCCTAGAAAATTGTGAATTTTAGATATGCTATTCAGCTGTTTCCAATCAAGCATAGCCTCAATCTTTTTTAAATCAACTCTGATTCCCTCGGCAAAAACCACGTGCCCCAAAAAATTTACTTCACATAACCAGAACTCATACTTGCTCAACTTAGCATAGAGCTGATTCTCTTGAAGTATCTGAAGCACTACTCTAAGATGCTCATCATATTCATCTTCAGTTTTAGAGTAAACCAAAATATCGTCGATGAAGAATATGACGAACTGATCTAGATATGGTTGAAAGACTCGATTCATTAGCTCCATAAATGCAGCTGAAGTATTCGTTAGACCAAAAGGCATAACTAGGAACTCGTAATGTCTGTAATGAGTCGTAAATACAGTCTTATGAACATCAACTTCCTTAACTCTAAGCTGATGATACCCAGATCGAAGATATATCTTCGAAAACACAGAAGCCATTCAGAACTTATCAAACAAATCGTCGATCCTTGGAAGGGGATAATTATTTTTCACAGTTAATTTATTCAATTGCTGGTAACCAAAACACATCCTCATGGTCTCATCCTTCTTCTTTACAAATAGAATTGGGGCCCCCACGGAGACACACTAGGGCAGATTAAACCACGATCTAAAAGTTCTTGAAGTTAAGCCTTAAGCTCTGTAAGCTCATTCGATGTCATACGGTATTGAGCAATAGGCACCGGAGCTGTACCAGGTAGAAGCTTAATGTCAAACTCAGCTTCTTGATTGAGAGGTAAACCCAGTAACTCCTAAGGAAAGACATTTGAAAAATTTCTCACTATTCTAATATCCCCGACAGAAGAGTCTCCAAAAACAGAAACACTAACATAAGTCAAATAAGCCTCACACCTTCTTCGAACCAATTTCTTATCCAAGAGCGAAGACCACATTAGACAAATAATCTCGACGCTCATCGATCACAGCCACCTCCTTATCATTTTTAGTTTTCAGAACAACCCTTTTAGTCACGTAAGTTAAGCTAACTCAATGCTCAACCAACCAGCCCATACCCAGAACAAGTTGAACTCTCCAAATAAAAGGTTCATCATGTTTGCTAGAAATATACCTCCTTGCACCACTAACTGAACATTCCTACAAATTTTATTAACCCGAACAGACTGCCCCAACAGGCCTAGTATAGTAACCTTACTAGAAGTGCTCTCAACAGAAATCCCTAGGTTTTCAAAAATAGAACTAGCTATATAAAAGTATGTAGAACCTATGTCTATCAGAGTAGTATAAGATACATAAAAAAATGAACATACCGATGATAAATTCAAGAGCGTCTCTATTCGCTCGACATCAAATGTCATAAACCGGCACAGGCTGCCTTACCTAAGTCTGGCTAGCGCCTCTTTCTAGTGCTCTCTATCCTCGACCAATACTATTACCACCCTTAGCCAAACCGCGACCCCTCAGTGGCTGCTATGGACACTCTTGAATCTAATGCTCCAAAGACCCATACCTCAAACAAGCCTCTAACCTCCACCAACACTCGCCCAAATGACACCTACCACAATCTCCACAAGGTTATATCCCAGTAAGAGCAACAAGAATCCCCACTCTAATAGGCCCAATAGGTCTGGCCTGTTTCTTAGGCCTCTGAACAGAACTAGAGGGCTCTGAATCTCTCTTATTTTTGCCTCTCTCTTAGTCTTTATTTTGGCGCTCCACGCGTTTAACCTTTTCGATGATTTTCGCCTTATCTACCAAAACCGCGAACTCTCACTCCCTTTGTGGAGCAATCAGTACCCTTAAATTATCCCTCAGCCTATTCTTAAAGTGAACACATTTCTCATACTCAAACGCCCCCATGCCTCGAGCGTAATAGTTCAACCTCAGAAACTCGGCCACAGAACTATCACCTTGCATGAGATTCATGAACACACTCCTACTAGTATCCACATAGCTCGCCCCCACATACTTCTCCTACAAAGCAGTCTTGAAGAAGTCCTAGTCCAAACGATCAGACTTAGTACCCTCATCAACCGATAACCACCGCTGATATGCCTCGTCGCAAATGTACCCTTAAACTTTTGCTCGGGAGTACAGTCTATATCATTCATGATCCTCTCAGTAGCCTTCAACAAAAACTCGGCCACAATAGGGGCAACTCCAGTGACACCTTTAAACAACTCAGCATCTTTATATTGGAGTCACTCAGTTATTGACCTACGGCCCCCAAATCCAGAATGGGGTCCAGCGACCCTCTCTAATACCCTCAATATGGCTTGGGACAGTGCGTCGTCCCTAGTCGAACGGCTTTAAGACCCAGTCTCAGTAGCAGGAGAAACTGGTATCTTACTTGTGTCTAAATTTGGCATACTGCCCAGAGAGGAAGACTCAGCTCGAGCCTCACTACAGCCTCTAGCACGGCTACGGATACCACAAGCACTCATTGTGTATTTCAAATTTTATCTACATTGTAGAATTTTATGCATCAGTTCCAGTATTTATTAACAGATATTTTATGCGTAAATAATCAGAAGTTCAAAAGTATTTTAGATATTTTAGTCTCTAACTATCTCAACATAGTTTTCAGAAAGTACTAACTACCGTGTTTTCAGAAATTTTTATTTAAGTTTAGAAATACTTATAGGATCAGCGTCGGAGATTTAGTGTACCACATATTTCTCAAATTATACAAAATTATTTAAAAATCAATTCTTTTTGGAACACTATTTTGGAACCCAAAATTCTCAGCCCGAGTTTTGCAACCTGGCTTTGATACCACTAAATGTAACACCCCAAATCTGGCCTAAACGTTATGGCCGAATCTAAAAATGTTACAAATAATGGGTTTTAAAAACTAAGTTACTTCCACATTCAACTTATTATAACTCATATTCATTCATGATTATTACTGAAAACGTCATTTAATTGATTCATTTTCCAAAACATAATGTATACCAGAAGTCTTAAAACCATTATATTTTAGAAATACAGTTTGTGTTTTCAAAAAACCTTTGTTTTAAAATAAAATCATGTTTTTAGATAACCGTCGCAAATAAAGTATAAAATGAAAAATCTAAATCCCAAAAATTAAACCAAACAGTTTGGAGAGTCCCAATGATTACAAACACTCAAATAAAACCAAAACTATAAATAAAAACCATGTATTACTAAGTAAAACAGTTCTCGATCAAGTGGTCGCTGTTGAGCCTCCGTCGCATTGACCCATCTAAGTATGTGGATTATCTAAACAGAATAGACAAATGGATGTGAGTTTACCTAAACTTAGTGTATAATCCAACAGAAATAAACATGCTATACATACAGAAATCACATACACAGTCAGGTTCAAATTCAGACTCGGATTCGGACCTAAGTCCTTTACAGATTTAGATAATAGAAACAGATATGTAGAACAGATATACTGAGTCCTACCCCCATCCTTTACACCCCAACTCTGACCGTCCCAACACATTATGTGGGGTTAAAAACACCCACCCATCCCTACACACCATATCGTGCCGTTACGACACATATCAGATAATATGCAGCCAAGCTGCCAAAATATAGGCGATGATCGCCATACAGAATACTTCCTCCACATATATAAATCCCACTCCAATCAGATATACATAATCAAAATTACCATGCTTACATGCTCATATTCAAATATAAAAAATATATATATCAGCCTAATTAGACATGCATAACAGTGTCTTACTCAGAGCAGAACGTCAGACCACCATATCACATAGTTTTAGGGTTTGGTTAGCCTTTACTGACCATACAATAGGCCCAAAGTCAATCGGAACGACCCGTGCAACCCTAGGAAAAATTTTAAAATTATGGGCCCACATGCCCGTACGAGCTCACACGCTCGTGTGGCCCACATGACCTGGCTCAATACTCACACACCCGTGTGGCCTACACAACCTGGCCTAATACCCATACACCCAACTTGGCCTAGCCCGTGTGGCCCACACGACCACACCCACATTATCACACGACCGTGTCTTACGCACGACCATGCCCTCATCAAACACACGGTCGTGTCTCGCACACGGCCACCCAAACAGGCGGCCACACTCCCATGTGGCATCGAAAGTAGACATTTTTGGCTTTCGCTGAAACCTCATTTTCCATAAATTGGGAACACACCTGTTTCAATTTTGATGCGAGCACACACCTGAGATCACCAGAATCTAAAACCGACAAACCAAACTCCAAAATCATTCATAATTCATGATTAAACCAAAACTACCAAAATCAAAAATAGTCCAATTCAAACGTTCATCACTTACCCCAACACTTCGAACGATTTCAACTACGATTTCGCAAGAGAAGAGCCCCATTCTTCGCGATTCGTTGCTGTCAAAACACGAGTTCAACATCAACAAAAAGTTCAACACTCTATAAACGAATTAAAGAAAGACTCCCTACTCGAGCAAAACATACTACCCTTACTTACCAAACGTATAACCACAATGATACGAAACATCGCAATATTGAAGAACAATTTTTATTAAAACGAAAAAGAAAAATGAGAAAACTTCTGTTGAAAAGAAAAGGGGAAAAATAACAGAGGAGGAAAAAAAGGAAACGTCAGTTTTTTTCCAAGAAGGGAGAGATTTTTGGGAAAACAAATTTTACCCAAATCTCACTACATCCACATCCATAATCACCCAATAACTCAGAATCCCACTACCACTGAACTTCTAACCACCACCGAAGCAAAAAAATATATATTAACGACATTCACGCAAGGACTCAAACACAAAATTTTCAACACACTAACTCCTTACCACTCGAATCAATAGGCTCATTCTGATATGGACTAACAGACAATTTAATATAAGCTCACTCAACAAGGGTAAGGCTTGAATTAGAAAAATAACAAAATTTGACAAATGTGAGGCTTGAACCCAAGACCTCACACACACTCCTAAAATATTTAATCACTAAAATAAATACACATTTGTGTTAAATATTTACAGAATTAGAAATAAATTATTCAAAGAGTTACAAAGGGTATAAAGACCTCTATAGTACTTTTACCTTTACTAACAACATTAAAGTAATTTTAAATAGAGATAATAATAATAATAATAATGTTTAAATCTTGGAGTTCTAAACAATTCCTGTCCTCTATCTCTAACAAAATAATGAGCTTGAGTTTAGTTTTAATTTCATTTTATATATTTATCTAGATTAAAAAAAGATTACTTAAATAATCAACTTTTTCGTTTTTTTTTTTTACGAAGTCTGAATAGTTGACAATGATTTACATCGCTATATTATTTTCGCTGTGAATTAAGATATCAAAGAATAAAATGTTGAATATTTGGTATCTTACCCTATGTTATACACCAGTTAAGGAGATAATTGATTATTCAATTTAGGACAGTCCTCTCGAGCCTTTTGATCTATCGTTGTCAATGTCATTAATGTTGGGATGAAGTGTAAAATTTATACTGGACACAGATAAAAGCATTCAGGTTTTAAACATGTTACAAGTGATTTTGAGTTTAGGTATTTGGATCCAATTATTTTAAATTTGAGTTCAAGTAAACTTAACTTCATTATATTTTTTACTTCTGGCGGCTTTGAAATTTAACTAAATTCTAATTTTTAGATGTCAAAGTAGATTTTTCTTTCTATCATTTTTGAATTAAACAATTATTTTAAAGAAAACTTTGAAATTAAATAAAAATAAATAAACAACCGGGGCCAACCCTTCTACCTGTCCCTTGGTTACACGTCTCTAAGCTAGCTGTATGCTCCCTTGGAATCTAAATTCTATAAATTGGTGAATCAATTTCCACCACTTAACAATCACAGATTCTTCTTCTATATTCCCTTTGGCAAAATACAAATATTAATATTAGGAATGGCTGATTGCCGGGAGAAGATGGGGTTGAAGAAAGGGCCATGGACTCCAGATGAAGACCAGAAGCTCTTAGCTTATTTTGAAGAACATGGGCTGGGGAATTGGCGTACCTTGCCTGAAAAAGCTGGTGACTATCCATCATCTTTTTTTTCCATTTTAGTATTCTGCAAATACGCATTCTTTCTATACGTTTTGCTGGTCTACTTTATAACTGACCAAAATGCTTCTTCTTTTTATCTCAAATAATAATAATAAATAAATAAATAAGGGCTTCAAAGATGTGGAAAGAGCTGCAGACTGAGGTGGATCAATTACCTCAGACCTGATCTCAAGAGGGGAAAGTTCAGTTTACAAGAAGAACAAACCATCATCCAACTCCATGCTTTTCTTGGAAACAGGTCTTAAGATGCCACTTCTCCACTTCTCTCCCTAAACCATCAAATCTTGTAAATACCCTTTAATTAAAACAAATTCAACAGTATGGTGGAATCAATCAAATCTGGGTTTTAAGGATTTCAAAGAATAACAATGGAGTGAAACAAGATAGACCCACAGTTGTTATATTCTATTCCACTCTACTATGAAGGTGTAATTTTGAAAACTCTTATATATTTCCATGGATGTTGGAACATCTATCTTTATTGTTCAAAAAGAAATATATCCTTGAGACTTGCCCAATCATTTTAAATTTTTTGAACTAATTTTTTATTAGTTTCAATTATTATTAAATCGAGTTAAGTTCAAATTTATGTGCATGTCTAAATCAAGTACATTATAGTTTATATTATATTTGGGTATTTCAGCTTCAAGCCATTCGTGTAATTTTTATTCATTATTTACATATAAATTGTTGAACTATAAATTTTTAAATTAGATATTTAACTGAAAATTTTAACAGTATTTTTCAATTATACTAATTTCTTAATTTTCACAAACTAAAAGGACTAGCTTATTAATTTTCATAAAATAGACCATAAAATATCCAATAAAACCAAAAGAGAAGAAATATAAATGCATTAAGAAAACCTGAAAAAGAGGAACTGGACAACAGAAATAATAAATTTATGTGATGAGGCAGCTCTGAATGAAATTGACAAATATTCTAATTTTCTTTACGGGTTTTCCCTTTATTAAATCATTCAAAATATAAAAAAAAATTGACAAAAAATTGAAAACGGTTTTACGTAAAACTAAAAACGGATTAATTTTTTTCAACGGATTAAAAAAATGGATTAATAATAATTTTTCAATTAAATTATAAGAAAAAAAACTAAATACAACCTTGAGATACTTTTTATTTAAGAAAAAAATATTTATTTACATAAATAAGGTTATAATTTGTAGGATAAACTATTTATCGATCACTTTAAATAGAAAATTGTTCTTATTTGAGTTTCAAAAATTTTTCAAATGAATATATTATTAATCTTTTATAACTATTTAAAGGTGAAATGATTAATTTAATTAATTTTCTTTTTAAGTGACGAGATTTTTAAAAAACATTAAAGTAATTAAAATAAAAAATGTCTTATTTAAAGTCACTAATTACCGTATTTTATAATTAAAGAGAATCTATCAAACTCTTTGCATAGACACATGTTTTTATGCTGGTGGTGGACAGTTTCTGGTGTGCATTTACAACGGTCTGGCCCCTCTTTGTCTTTCAAAATTACTGTAAAAAGGATATTTTAAATTTTGGTTAATTTTGTTAGTTTTCCAAAATTTAAAATTTAGTTATTATATTTTTATTTTTAAGAATTTATTTTTTATTTTAAAATTTTAAAATTCATATTTAATTAATAATACTGTTAAATATTATTTTATTAAATTTAAAATTTTTAATTATGTAACTATTAAGTAAGTGTTTTTATTTCAAAATATTACACCAATAAATATTTTAATATTATTGCACTACAGCATTTGTCTTATATATTTATATCGGTCGTTCAAGAAGGAAATTTTAATGTCTTCTGTCGAAGGAAAAAGAGAGTTTTAATGTCGTCTTTCACTGAGACTTGTGGCGAAATTTTTATGGCTTCAATTCACACGCGAGGGACGTAGGGAAGGGGCAGGCCCATAAACTGTTATATAATTTTATATTTAAAATAAATTAATAAAAAATTATTTGGATTCCTCCTAAACTTATAATTTTGATATTATTTTATCTCAAACTCTTTAATATACAAATTCTAGCTTTTTCTAAAAATAAAAAAGTTGTTGCTCTCTCTCTAACTCAGACAGATCACTTTTATTGAATACTATAAAATAGTCTCACTTCAATTATAAAATTAGGACCAACTTTAAAAGTATACATAAATTTTTATTTAATTTGTAATTTGATATAAAAATTTTAATTTGGTGTGATTATAGGTATGAAATTTTGATTTTGATTCTAATGTATATATAAAACTTTAATTTGATTTAATCATACATATTTGAAGAAATAAATATATCAATTTATTTTTATATTGGATAAATATAATTATTTATGCATGCATATATAAAGATAAAATAATGTCATATTAATAATTGTGTTAATAATTTGTGATAGTTGGACCAAATCAAAATTTTATGTATAAAAATTGCACATTAGACCAAAGTTCATTTCTAAGGGATAAATTTAAAACTACACATGAACTTTGATCAAATGTACAATTTAATATATAAACTTTTCTTTTTGGTGAAATTTAATATATAAACTTTGATTGTGGTTTAGATGCATACATAAAACTTTAATTTTGATTCAACAATATATATTTAAAGAAGTAAATATATCAATTCATTTATATATTAGATAAATATAATTATATGTGTATGCAAAACGTAAATGTAAATTGGTTCTATATTAATTATCATGTTAGTGATTTGAAAAAATTGAATTAAAATATGTGGTTAATTGAAATATAATACAAAATCATGAAAAGTAATTAAAACACTTTATGTCACTAAAAATAATGTATACACTTAATAAATCAACACATTAAAATTTAATGAAATTTATGACTTTTTAACTTACCCAAAGAAAATAACATGATTATAGTGTAAATATATTTTTTTAATATTTATAGATGAAAGTAATTGTGAAATAACAGGGATTCAATTAAATAAGTATAATTATTATTAAATGGATAAATTTAATTTTTTATATTATCAAAATGAATTAAATAATATTAAATGATAAGGAAGTTAATATTCATCGTTTAGAAAAGTATATAAAATAATTTTTTATTTTTAACTAAACTCTAAATTTTAAGATTTTATTCATAAAATCATAAAAAATTTAAAATATTAATTATGTTAAATAATAAGCTAGGTTTGGTTACTAATATAGTAATGAGTAAAAAAAAATTATTTAATACATATATGTTAAAGTAGTTAGACATAAAATAAAAAATAATTGATATAAATTTAAACTTGAAATTAAAAGATAAGTTAAAACTTTTGTAAAAAAAATAAATTCCCTTCAAAATATGTAAAATATTTTTTTACCAAAAAAACATGTAAATAATTAAAAATTACCAATTCAAATTAAGTTATTGCAAATTGATAAACAACATAAATGTTAATATTAAAAATAGTGAAGAGCAGGAAGTAGTTAGAGATGATGACAGAGAGGGAAAAGACGAAAGTTTCTAAAATGGAGCTCCGTTTTCCATTTTATTAATTTCTTCAGCATTCTCATTGTACGTCCTGCAAAGCTGCAACCCTTAACCGATAATAAATGGTGTTGATGAAAAGCTGTGATTAATATGATTTAAATATTTACCCATAAGTGAAACCAATTTTACGGCAAATTTATCCATATATGTTAAAAAATTATTGAAAATTATTGTCTTTTTTTAAAAAAAATTATCAATCTATGTTATTTTGAGAAGATAAAAAAATGCGATCTACAAGACATATTCTATAGGACGCGTTTTTTGTCCAACGTTAACTTTCAAACGGCCATAAATCCAAACAACTATTTTTTTCCTATATAAACCCTCCAATTCTTATTCCATTCAATTCAACTCTCAACTCTCAACTTATTGTTTTCGATTTATTGTTCTCAATTTGTTATTCTCAATTTTTTATTCTAAATTTCCAATTCCAATTTTTTTTAAAAAAAATTGTCTAAAACTTTTTATTTTATTTTATTCAATTTTCGATGGCATATCAGCTTATTTATTTGGATGACAAGCACATCTCCTATGTTCAATTACAAATTATATTATTTAATTTTAATTCGTTAATTATTATGATGTTAAAAAAATATCTAATTATTTAATTTTAAATAGTTAATTATTATGTTGTTTAGATTAAAATTTTTTTATATTTATATACTCAGGCCGAAGATCGAATTTTGAAGACATACGTAAACAACTTAAGCGAAGGTGCATCCGAAGTCATTCATGGACACTTGTGAGATACAGGCTTTTTATATGCTACTCGCATGCTAGGGGGGACTAAATTGGATCCCCCACTCACCAGTGTTTTGGTTGAGAGATGGAGACCAAAGATACAAAAGTTTCATCTCCCCTGCGGCGAGTGTACAATTACACTCAAGGACGTCAGTTTACAACTCGATCTATCAGTCACTTGGGATGTTGTTACGAGGCCAGTTGTTAGTGCCAATTGGAATGTAACGTGCGAGCAACTATTGGGAAATGTGTCAAATAGGTTTAGGGGTAGCCGGATTGAGATGAGATGGTTGGAGAATGACTTCCAAACTATCAATACTTCAGCGAACGACGTCGAAATAGAGCAATTTGCATGCGCATTCATCTTGAGGTTGATAGGGGGTTTGGTAATGCCAGATAAATCTCGCAATTAGGTACACTTGAGGTGACTACTTATAATATCCCGAATTAGGGCCTAATCGGAATAGTGGTTTCGTGACCATAAATCCGAGATAGAAATAATTATTTTATAATTATTTTTAGGTTTATGATATGATTGCATGATTGTGTGAAAATTTCGTGATGAAATTCTATGCCTAAAGTGCTTAAATTGAAAGTAGGGACTAAATCGAATAAGTTGCAAAACTTGCATTCTAGAAGTTTTTAGTATGAAATTGTTTTGGAATATTAATGAGGAGGTCTTAAATAGAAATTTGACCAATTTTAAGTTCATGGACAAAATTAGGACATGGAAGGAATTTTTGGAAAGTTTAGTAGTAAGGGTATTTTGGTCATTTAGTTATTAAAATGAATTAAAAACAAAATTAAAAGCCAATTTTTGTCCATCTTCTTCATTAGGCCGAAATTTCAAGGGTTCTCCATAGCTAGGGTTTGTTTCAAGCTTCCAAGCTCCATAGTAAGTGATTCCAAGCCCCGTTTTTAATGATTTTTACGATTTTGAGATCCCGGTAACTCGATAAAGCTTATGTTAGCAATAATTTAACCTAGGGTTTATATTTGGAAAAATACCCATAGGTGAAATTTGTGTATTTTGATGTTTTATGATAGAATATGAAGTTTTAAATTATGTTAGACAACTTGTACTACTCGATTTTAAGCAAAAACGAGTAAAAGGGCTTAATCGGTAAAAATACCTAATAGTCACAAGTACATGTTAGAGTGAGAATTTGATGTTGCCATAGAAGAGAAAAGTGATCAGCATGTTGTAAAACATAAGAATAAGGAATAAATTTTAATCCCGGGCCTGGGGGCAAAAATGTAAATATGCAAAAGTTTAGGGGTAAAATTGTAATTTTGCCAAAATTTGAGTTAAGAATTAATTTGATAATGTGAGTATTAAATAAGCTAAATGTGTTGTTTTAGATCAAGAAAGACGTGGAATCGACCTCAATCGAGGAAAAGAAAAGATTGTGGACTAAATTGCAAAATCTTTGTATTTTGGTACCAAGGTAAGTTCATGTGTAAATAATGTATCATAATGGTTATTTTTAAGTTATTGATGTTAATTATATGTTATGCTGAATTTTATTATGAAATGTATGCTTTGTGGTTAATTTCAAATAATATGTAAATTATGTGAACTACTTGTTAAATATAATTGTTACCGAGTATTGATTTCGGCATTCTACGGAAGACGGCAAGGATAAGTGTTCGAGGAAAAATCCCGTTTGAACCTTAGGAATAGATTAGGATACAAGTGACATGTCACTAGGATGATTGAGCATCCGAACTCGTTGAGTTGAGTCCGAGTTCACTTATGGATGCGAATGTCTGAACTCGTTGAGTTGAGTCCGAGTTCGTGAGATGTAACTAGGCATCCGAACTCGTTGAGTTGAGTCCGAGTTCACTTATGGATGTGAACGCCTGAGCTCGTTGAGTTGAGTCCGAGTTCGCTTATGGGCGGGTTACATGATTGCTTGATTGCATATATGGCACTTATGTGCAAGTTATCCATGTATCCGAATTATATTCTGATGTGTTCAACGGGTAAAGTTCTACTCAATGGAGGAATATTCGAGATGTAAAGAGAAGTATTGGTGAGTGATGTGAAATGGTTATTTTGGACAGGTATGTATTTAACCCTCGGGTTGAGTATTGATACAACCACGATAAGGTAATAAGATGATGAAAAATGATTAAAAATGTGATATGTGTTTTAGTGATACATGCTAATGTTGATTGGTATGACTGTTTGTTATGTTACTTATTATTTGCATATGAACTTACTAAGCATTTATGCTTACTCCCTCCTTCTTACTCATTGTAGTTTTGGACAAGCCAGCTCAGGAGTCGGGATAGGTCGAATGCTCAGTCACACTATCCGGAAGACTTTTGGTAATGGCTTGTAAATTTAAGTATGGCATGTATAGCAATATACTTTTTTTGTGTAAATGATCTTATGGTATGGTGATGGAATGGTTGAGGAAATGCTTGATAATGATAAATTATGAAAATATTTAGTTTAGATTATATTTGATGTTAAGGAAAATTATTAAGATACTTAGTGCATAAAAACTCATAAAAGGGATGAAATTTGCCATAAACAGAATACTGCAGCAACATTGATGCGAGTTTAAAATTTACTAAAAATCATAGAAATTGAACTTGGTGATGGAATACATATCAAATTGAAGCTTATTATGTCTAGTTTCACATGAAACAAATGAAACAGGTAAAGGAATTATATGTTACAAGATATTTGAATTTTAGTGAAATAGGGTCATAGCAGTTTCTGAATCCCCTGTTCCAACTTTAGAAATTCACCATAAATTGTAAAGATATAATTAGGTAGTGTATTTTATATTCTCAGAATCCTTATTGAGTCTAGTTTCATTATAAATAAACCTCATAGTCATATGGATTTTTTACAGAGAGAAATGTGGTTCGTAGTAAACAGAGGTCAGACCAGTCAAGTCCTGAAACAGGGGTAACTTTAACTAATAAACTGTACTAATTGGCCCAACCAAATATTCTAGAAAAAAATTAGTAGATAGGTATATGAGTCTAGATTTAGGAAAAATTTACGGATCTTGATTTTGAGTTTCGTAACTCGAGATATGATTTTTCTTGTGACTGTGATGCAAGTAGCTTAAAATCTGTGAATGTAGAAATAAATAATCCAAAGTTCTAAATATGTTAAATTAAGCTTAGTAACACCTCATACTCGACTCCGGCGACGGTCTCGGGCGTGGGGCGTTACACTACTACTAGTAGCCGACTTGAGAGAAGCGGGACAACTTAACTGGGGATTGACGGCGCTGACAACATTGTACCGAGAAATGTGTTAGGAGATGATATTGGAAAAAGCTAAAATAGCGGTTGCATGCTGCTTCTTCAATTGTGGGTATAGTATCGACTACACTTTCTACACCTCTGAGTGCAAGTTCCTTATGAATTCATAGTAAAATTCATTTAATAATATTGTTATAATTTTTTAAATAACATATTTTTGTACAGGTGGAACAACCTCGCCTGACACAGTAGTTTATCGACTGAGCTCGAAGACATCCGACTAGCTTTAGACCAACAAACTGAAAAGGAGGTTAGTTTATTAATTTCATAGTTATCGGTTTTTTATTCGTACTGTAGTTGCTAAAATTTATAAATTCATACTACAGTTCATATGGATGCCATACGCATTTCTAAGGATTCAAGAATGAATCTTGGATGAATTTTTGGCCAACCGTAGAATCTGGCACTTGAAAGTGTCATTGATTGTGTTTGCAATGGTCGAGATGTACAAATCTGACCGAGTTATACGACAATTCGGGTGTACGCAATGTATTCCGCCATACCTCAAGAACTCGATGACCTGTACAAGATTGACATGCGGGGGAGACTTGACAAATATTGGGCAACATTCCACAATAAAAAAAATATATCGAGATTTGGCAGCACAAGTACAATTACTTGCCAACGCGTGAACCATTTCTCATGTCCGAGTTGGCGACAACTTCATATTACATGAATTGGTTCAAGCATCACGAGAAGTCATATCTACTTCCAGCTTCAGAAAGGAGTAGGAGATGTTATCGTAGGAGGCTAAGACGAGGGCCCATCAATCCCATGTTGAGGATATGTTGCGGAAGGATCGACATGTCCGCCACATACACGCTAGGACCCGATTGCCGTGTAACATCCTAGTTAGTATGGTTCATTTATTCCTATCACAAACCCTTTTTATTTTATACCATCACCATAGCACACATAATAGTTCCTTGCATCAACACCTACAACATCAATTTATTTTACATGAGCACCATATCACGAACAATCGTTCCCTGTACTAACACATTTATCACCACTTTATTTCACACAAGCACCATTATATGGGCAATCTTTCCCTACACCGACATATTCATCACAATTTTATTACACACAAGCATCTCAGCACATGCAAACATTCCCTACACTGACACAACCATCATCGATTTATTATTCACAAACAGCACAACATGCACAATCATTCTATGCACCGATACCTTCTCTAACACTATATGTCCCATAACTGCCACCCACCATATTGTATTACACGCCCCATGCGCCAGTTATAGGGATGCATCTCGTATTGCCAATAGTGTCACAAACACCCCCAGCATTATTGTTCTTTCTAGCTGGGTTATCCTCGCATATGCCGACTCAATCAGGGGGATGCATTATGGGTGGCTAAGACACATTCGCAATCATTCATAAAGGAAGGAGATGAGGTCAATGGTCGACCCCGAAGTACAAATGAAGAGGAGGTCGAAGAGGAGCCGCCAGCCCTAATAGTGTGATGGAACCTTAGGCGAGCTTGACGCGCAACCAGTTGTGACACACATTCTAGACATCGTTGACTATATTTATTTCTAATTTTTCGATGCTCTCTAATTTTTTCTCCATTCACAATGTACATTTATTTAAAATATATCTATCTTGTTTACTACAACTGAGATGCATGTACATAAGTTTCTAAGCTAAGGATTTTGAATATGTTGGGCCATGCTACAAACCCTGTAATTTTTTAATGACTTGAATGAAATTTTAGTACATCAAGTTATAGACCAATAAGTTAGTGTTATTACTATACGAGTTAGCCTTTTGATTAGCTCTTCTCATCGATACTCCTAGGGTTGTATGGACATCTTGGGTTCTTACAGTAATTGCATAACCTTGATTGGTCTCCTCGATCTTGAATATCCATATTGCATCGTATCCGAGTTAAGGTTAGTCGACCTTTCGACTTGTGCCACTTGTTATTATCTGGTACCAACTTGAAAGGAGCGTGCAAGGTAGGCGACCACATTCTTTCATCTGGGACAGGTGGGAATGCATACTTTCAAACATTATGTGCGTGTTCAATTCTATAAACTTTGTCAATGAATGCCATGCAATCTAGATGTGCTGAGGCACATGCCGCAACTGCATGTGCGCATGGATAATGAAGCGCTTGAAATCTCCCACAATCGTAGGTCATTTGTCGTAAGTTTAGTGGTACGCTCCACCGATAACTCCATGGTCGAGTCTATGTGGATGTCTAACTTGGAACAAAAGATTCGATACCAAGTGGCACATTAAAGTCATTACATTTGTGATCTCTTTACTTTCCCTAATAGCTTTTAGTATGGACTTGCACCAAATGTGATCGCCCTTTAGCTATCCTATGTATGTCTCAGATCGCTTCAAAAATAAGACTGCTAATCGAAAATGTGTTCCCTTGACCACTGATGTCATCGGTAAATAATGTGTCCCATTCAATACAAATTTAATGCATTCTGCTAAGTTTGAGGTCATGTGCCTGTATTGCAGACCTCCGTCATATGACTGCGTCCATTGTTCCATAAGTATCTCATCGACGTACTACACCACTTGATTTTTTATAGCCCTTAGTCTCTCCAACATTTCATGGAATGTATGTTGGATGTGCTCGTTCTCTGCTGACAATAAGCATTATTGCATTAAAGAAAAACAATCGAAGTTGGTACGTTAGATTGTTTTACAGGAAGCCACGTACCCATGTTGATTACATGTCTTCACTTTGCATCTTTTTTGTATCGACCTATGTAGTTAGACTATATTTGACACAAACAATGCCTATGGTGTACACGATCTCATAGGCTTGAACATCAATTGAAAGTAACTACGATTCTGGTGCCCCTATAAAAGATGATGCAAACGTTGGACTGCAGCACCACATGCCTTCTCATGTTAGTTAGAAAGAAATCTCAATCATCCCCAAATTCTTTGGGAGTTATTATAAGTGCTATTGGCAAGATTCTTCGGTTACCATCCTGTGCAACAGCTATTAACAACTTATATTCATATCTCCCGTACAAGAATATGCTGTCAATTTGGACAAGTGGCTTACAGTATCGAAATGCAGTTATGCATTGCTGAAACATCCCAAAAAATGGTAGAATACTTTTTTTCCAAAGACCAAGTGATGGTCGTAATAAGCGGGCTCCATCTACAACTCGATTATGGAACCTAGTGCATAATGCTCCGGCAGTTAACACCATTGCCACAACTTGTTGTAGGATTTCTCTCACCCATTGTGCATCTTCTTCAAAGCTTTTTATTTTTCCAATCATGCCTTGTGGTATGACATAGTGTAATTGAACTCGCTGTATATGTGTGTTATCAAAATATGGATCGAAATCCTAAGGTTTGCTTTAACCATGGGTAGTATAAAGTTAGAATTCATATCCGAATCCAATTTTGGATGATCAGTTGACATGCTTGGAAAAGAGAAAAATAGGATTAGCATACATAATATAATGATTTGAAAAAAAAACCATAGATGCCAAGATACTCTTTTACATAATGTATGTGATGCGGTATACTTCCTGATCGTCCATAATGCTAAGTTCTTCCTCACCGATGACATGATTTTCCATTGGCATCTAGAACGATGGAAATGTGCAAGTGTACACAATCGCAACAAGTAATAAAGTGACAAGTAAATGTCGAGTTATCGTACCCACAACGGCTGTGAAAGAAAAATATTTATGAAATGAAATTCAAATACTTTAGTGATTAAAAATATTTTAATTTTGAGGAAGTGATTAAAAACTAAAATTTAACTAAGTGAAATAAAATAAAATAAATAAAATTTCCAATGCACGATTTCAAGAGATGGTTTTAATCAAGATGAAATAATTATGTTAGATTAATTGCATTTCTTAACTTAATATTACCAAAACAATGTTCATGTTATTATGAATAAATTCACGGAAACTTGGTAATTTGTTAACTTTAGCACATACAGACTTACTAAATTAACTAATCTCTTGAACATTTCACTATGCCAATTCAAACAATTAATCAATTTAAATAAGTAAGTAAAAGATTAAGGGAGGTAACAATATATTCGTACATTGAAACAATTTAATCACAATAATCTTGCAAGTTATGCAAGGCTAATGTACCATTTAATACCATCGCCAATTTAACCCTCAGCTACCTTAGAAGATTAAACATGCACTAATTAAGTATTGTGTCAATTAATTACAATTTCAACACGATTAATAATTAATTTATTAGTTACCTTACAATTATAATGCAAGTATAATATAATCATGGTTTTACTTAATTAAACAATTTATTAAGACCTATATCAACATGAACATGATTTTAATAACTTAAGTAGACGAAAAGCAATCAACCTAACTTAATTAAATTTAAGTCATGTTAATTAAACTTAGAATAGAAACAAAATAAATATTCATAGACATGTTCATAACACAACAATAAAAGTTAAAGATAGGAAACTAGAATCAAATTTGGTGTTTCTCTGAAGCTTGACTAGTTTGCTCCACTCCTCCTTTTCCGTTCATTCTTGTTGAACAGAGGTTTCTATAAGTACTTGAATGCTAATACCTAAGATGGTTGAAGGACTCTTTTCCAAGAGGAAAATCGGCAAGGGAAATGGAAGGGAAAAATGGGAAATGAAGGAGAGAAAAACAAGTGAAAGGGAGAGAGATATGTAGAATGGAAGGTGTGTTGAATGAAGTAACAAATGAGGGTAGTTATAGGTGGGAGTGGCTACTAAAAATAGAAAATAATTAGCAGCCACAAACTCCTCCTTGTTCGGCCATACAACAAGCAAGTTTGAATATTTCAAACTTGTTATTTTAAGCTAAGGGCAAATCTTCAAAGGCAGAAAAACCGGAGGGGTTTGAATGGAGTTTAGAGAAACTTCAAGAGCTATTTTACAAGCATAAAAATCAGCTGATTGGGTCAGCTTGTTGGACGATTTTTGGCTGCCATTTCTCTTGTTGGATCAGTCTTCTTTTATTAGCACAATTTGGCCACTTTCTCCTTCAGGCTTTATAGTAATTTTTAACCCAATTAAATTTGGATAAAAATTAAATATAAAGTGCATAAAATAATCATCATTTGGACTATCCTTCGATGGAAAAATATTCAGTCTTGCTCTTGGTTCACTTGATGCAAAAATCCCCCAACAGTTCAAGCCTTTTGAGGTGTCTGCCGAGCCACTTTTCGTCTTTTGTACAGAATTGTCAAAAATAAAAATAAAATTGTAAAAATTTATTATAAAAATAATTAAAATTCAATATATTAATAATTTAAGTGAAAATTAATTATTTTATAAATAAAGTATGAATTTTGACCAAATTTACTGCGAAACTGCATGAATTCGGTCTCAAAAAGTGCTGAAAAATCTATATATTTTTGTGTTTCCAGCATCTTGTTCCATGTATTGCACACTTTGCCTTGTATTTCTCTACTCGGGAGCATGTAACGGTGAAGTTGACCCTAAGTTGTATGTTGTATTGCTTGATTGCGTCCACAACATCTTTGGAGTCAAAATCCATCCCAACCTCTAAATGGCCGAAATTTAGAGACGAAGTCGCATGCCCTAGTCTTCTACGAAGGAAGTTTGGGAATTCTAAACCATCCTGAGTAGCAAGATCAAGTGTACACATATTAGTAGAGGTTCGTACGCCGTGAAATCTGAGTCATCCCATCAAGCAATGTACAAAGCCTAGCCATCAGATCCATCATCTTCCGGTTTAGTGAGAATGAGATCCAGTTCTGAAATCACTGCATTTTCGCACCATCTAGTCTTGGTTCATCCATTAGGTCATTATCTGTCACGCAATTTGCTTTGACCACCTTATTCTCCTAAGGTTTTCGGGATATGCCTTCACCGATTGAGGTTATCAAGTGTAGACCATCTGTTCTTGTAAATCCGACGTAAGCCCCAAAATCACTTATGTTTAACCCATCCTAGTAACTTGATGACGTACACGCGTAAGTGCTATCGGTGTTGGCATTCTGAAGTTAAAATTGAAGGCATTGACGAAATGTCGTACGGGTATGTTGCACACCCAATGACCGAATACACCCGATTGTCTCCCAAAATTAGTGTCAAGGGGCGAAATCGATGAATGCCTCTCCATTGATGATGGTTCCGGTAGGTCTTGGTATGAGCTTTGCAGCAATGATGTGAACCCATCATACAACTGTGTGGTGGAACTTTCAGTTTCTTAAACTAGAGTGGAACTTGGCCAACACTGTGCCATTGAGCTCTGGCCACCTTCATCCTCTTGGATAAAGTCGACATACAACTCTAACATAGCATTCCCACTAGAGTAATAGGATTCGATCACCTACTCCAGATCGTTGTCCCTCCTGATCTCATAGATGACATAACTAACAGGTTCATATGATGAGATATATCTACATTTGAGGCTCATAATTCTTCTTTGGATCCCTACTTTATGCCCTTCTCTGAAGCTCTTTGAACGTTAGGTTATAGTTGAATACCAAATCTTCAGATTATGCTGATGCAAAAATGAGGCTAATCTCGGTCTCACAAATTTGATCATTATAATGGATAACTACTCTAAATCTCTGCTCATTTCGACAAAAATACCTTGTTTCACATGTCTAAAACCGATGAAATAATAAGAAAATGTAGTACCTATCATCCAAGACTATAAACTTACACGTAATTTAACGAATTACCTTTTTTTCAACAATAACATAGGAATGAAATCCAAGCTTGCACGACAACACTTATTGCTTATAATGCTAAGTAACCTTCAACAATCTGCTTCGAAATCTATATGGAAAACCAAATGCTTGTATTACGCTTATAGAATCTTAAGGGGTAGGAAACGGTCTCCCACAGGTGCATTTTTCAAGAATCTTAAATTTTATCCTTGGAACCTTGGGTTGGAGAAAACCTTATAGAGAAAACGCCCCCTACAGGTGGTGTTTTCAACTGACATGTCAGAAATACACTGAAAATGACTCTTGTCTTGCAAGATAAAAGGCATTTTCCTCTCAGAAATGCAGAGAGAAAATGCCTCCTACTGAAAGCATTTTCACTATAATTTTAGACGAAAATGCCTCTTGCAGGAAACGTTTTGCCTCTAGGGGTTTCAACCCCAACCAAAGTTAATTGCTTCTGTGTTTGAAACCCGCAGCCCGGGATTCCCGGGATAAAAAATTTCCCATTTTACCTTGCCCCATTCCCTAAATAAATGCACTAAAACTAAACCTAATCACCCATATCTCTAAATTATTTTTTTCTTTCTTATGCGTCATGAAATATTCGGGTTTGAAGATTTATTTCCCTCACTTTGAAAGAGACATAGTCTTAGTTTTAAGTTATGCTTGGGTTCATGGTGATGTCGTGTAGTTGGGTGACCTACAAATTTCATCTATCATGTAAGCATCGAACCATCACCTGGGAAGTCAAGGTAGCATTGTGTAACACCTCTTACCCGTATCCAAGGCCGGAACAGAGTACGAGGCATTACCAGACTTAACAATACACATAGACGAAAATGGGGCCATAAAATTTTATTTAATTCAGAACTTTTCGAACACATGCATAACAAACAAAGCTAACTATATTATCACATCAAAACATAGGACATGACACGATTAATTAAACTTATAAACCATAATGGATAAGGACCACATCTCATGATTTTATACGATAACTCAATGCAGACTGATACGTATGGTCAAAATCATAATACAAATACATATCACAAACCAACTTCCTATACATGTCACTCACTTGATATTTCTAATATTTGAACTAATTTTCCCAAAATGATAGTTTGATAGTGTGATTTTGCCTCCGACGATCTCCAACCCCGAGCCGACCTGCCAATACTAAAGAAATGGAGAGGATGGGTAAGCTTTACGCTTAGTAAGTTCATATGAAAATAATAAGCAATTACTACCATGCTTTTCAAGATAAAACACTATAATTGTACAATTACACATATTCAGGACAGGCTATTTTCTGGAGTCCCGGTGTAAAAAAAATCATATCTCAAGTTACAAAACTCGAAATCCAATTCCATAAATTTTATATGAAACTAGACTCATATGTCTACTTACTAATTTTTTTCTAGAATTTTTGGTCTGGCCATTTAGTACAGTTTATTAGTTAAAGTCTCCCCTGTTTCAGGGTATGACTACTCTGACCCCTGTGCACTACGAATCGAATTTATCCCTGTACAGAATTCCAACGACCATGCCGTTTGTTTCCCTTAAAATTAGATTCAATAAGGAATCCATGCATGTAATGACTCTCAATAATTTTTTTACAATTTATGGTGAATTTCTAAAGTCAGAACAGGAGATCTCGAATTCATTCAGACCCTGTTTCACAAGAATTAAAATATCACACAATATATAATTCAACTTACACAATTTTTGGTGAATTTTCAAAGTCATGCACTGCTGCTGTTCAACACTATTTTACTACTAAAGTTCACTTTTACACAATTTCACTTAATCCATTCCATTTTACCGAGGTTCGCTCAAATATTGAGCATATTGCTCATAAATTCAAATAAATATATACTTGCACTTATTCATCACATAATCATTTTCACATGTATTTTCATTTAATCGATTTCCCGTTGAACTCATCGGAATAATAACAGATACACAATTGCCTGCACATTTTTCCATTTCCACACTTGTAGCTGAAGCTATCTGGTACGCATAGTAGCCTGCAGTTAGTACTACACATGCGACCAACAGTCTAGTACACGTAGTAGCCTGCACTTAGTACTACACACTTGACCTCACCATCTAATACACGTAGTAGCCTGCACTTAGTACTACACACGTGATCACAGTTTTCGGGTACGCATAGTAGCCTGCACTTAGTACTACACATGCGACCTCACAATAGATCATTCGTATCGTTTTTATTCCGAAGGTTCAAACGGGAAATTCCTCACTTTTCAACATTTTACTAAATTGTCCATAATCAATTTAAATTTATAATTTACATCAAATAACCATTTGATAGGCAGCCACATTTCATATGATATCAAAATATAATAACATAAAAAGGATCGATAGATTATTTATGTACGAATTTACTCGAAGTGTCGATCTCACTATCCATAGTACCAATTGTCCATTCATAGTATAATAAGACACAACTCAAATATTAAATCAGCTTTTAAGAATTTACATAACATATATCACATATTTCATATATCACTTGTCATGTATCTTTATTTTCTTGCATTTCATGTAACATTCTTTCATGTCATATTTCCACATCATAAACACCATTCCATCAACTTTTCCAATATATTAAATCATAAAATATATGCAATAATAGTAAGAAATATAATTCAAACATAACATTGCATTATTATTATCATATGAACTTACCTCGATCTAGAAATAGCAATTTACCATTTTAGTCCATAACCTTGTATTTTCTCGATTTAAGCCTGAATCTCGATTTCCTTCATCTATAATATCACGTTTAGCCTAATAATTAGTCACACTATTCATACGGGTCCAAAAATCATATTTTTAAAAATTTTCATTTTGACCCCTAAACTTTTGCATATTTGCACTTTTGCCCCAAGGTTCGGAAATTAAACTTCATCCTATTTTCTTATGTTTTATTACATGCTGATAATTTTTCCCTTCTATGAAAAAATCAAATTCTCACTCTAACATGTACTTATGACTATTAGGTATTTTTACCGATTAAGCCCTTTTGCTCGTTTTCACTTAAAACCGAGTAGCACAAGTTGTCTAACATAATTTAAAACCTCATATTCTATCATAAAATACCAAAATACACAAATTTCACCTATGGGTATTTTTCCAAATATGAACCCTAGGTTGAATTATTGCTAGCATAAGCTAAATCAAGTTACCGGGACTCCAAAAACGTAAAAATCATTAAAAACGAGGCTAGAACGGACTTACAATCGAGCTTGGAAGCTTGGAAAACCTATCCATGGAGTCTTCCTTGGTATACACGTCCATGGTGAAGAAGATGAGCAAAATTGGCTTTTAATTTTGTATTTTAATTCATTTTACCCCTAAATGACCAAAATGCCATTACTACTAAACTTTCCAAAAATTCCATTCATGTCCAATATTTGTCCATAAACTTTGAAATTGGTCAAATTTCTATTTAAGACCTCCTAATTAATATTTCAAAGCAATTTCATACTAGAAACTTCTAGAATGCAAGTTTTGCAACTTATTCAATTTAGTCCCTAACTTCAAATTAAGCACTTTATGCATAGAATTTCTTCACGAAATTTTCACACAATCATGCAATCATATCATAGACCTCAAAATAATCATAAAATAATTATTTCTATCTCATATTTGTGGTCACGAAACCACTATTCCGATTAGGCCCTAATTTGGGATATTATACATTGCAACTCTAGGTCCAAGTTCGCGATGATTATACCGTCTTGAGTTGAAGTGTAACTAAAGCTTCAAGTTTACAAAAGTTATGCTGCCAAGGGATGGATCATAACTTTGGCCTTAGTTGGCGATGGTTATGCGAGCATAATAACAATTTTTGTGTCATTAAAAGAGGAAACTATTCACTACAAAAACGTAAATACGAAGAACACAAACACAGTGTCATTTTAGTATAATCAAGTAATTTAGTGGACATGGATAAAACGAATTACTTGATTGTACTAAAATGACACTGTGTTTTTGCTCCTTGTATTTATGTTTCTGTTGTGAATAGCATCCTCCCTTGATTATGAAAAACTCGTTATCGTGCTTGCATAACCACTGCCAATTAGGGCTCTATTTATGCTCCATCCATTGATAGCATAAACTTTGTAAAATTGAAGCCCTAGTTACACTTCAATCGGAGATCGTATAACCACTATCAATAGGGACCCTGAGTCATAACACAACCCAACTTCTCGGTTGATGGCTCCATGCTCACATGTCAGATGAAATTCGTAAGTCACCCAACTCTATAGCACCATTATAAATTCAAACGTACCTTAAAACAATAACAATGTTTATCTGGAACACAGGTAAAGATAAACTTCTAATTTCAAACCGCAAAAAACAAAAAAGAAAAAAAATAATTTACCAAAGTGAAAACGCATCCTACTAGTTTGCAACAAGATGTGCAAGTATACATAGTTGTTATCAAGTAATAAGTAAGTATAAGGGTTGTTGTCTCCATAAGGACTGTGTTTAAATCGATAGTTGTAAAATTACTATTCACAAGTTGGTTAAGAAAAACACAATAATTTTGAATAATAGGTGTCAAATTCAATTAATTAACTAAATGCAAGTTAACCTAAATGCAAATGAAATGAAATAAAATGCAATGTGACGGTTTAGCAGCAATTTCATGAGTTAACAATAATAACATTAATAGGCTAGAATAATTACAACATCTGACTCGATTCATTTTTCATCATGCTTAACAATGTTCTAAAAAAATTCCATGGCAACTCGATCATTAATTAACTTGGAACCTCGTATAAGTTCTTTCGAAGTCTTATACTTAGAATAATATGTACATTTCTTAAGTCCATATTTAATTAAAGATTCCTTAGAATTTATGTGAAGTAACAGGGACGGATTAGGTTTGAAATAATTTAATCACACAAATCCAAAAGCTATGCAAGGTAATAGAGCTCTTTCGAGTTATTACGAACCTTTAATTTAATCAGGTTAGGATCTAAATTAAGTATGCACTTTCCAATTATTGCGTCCGTTAATTGCCATCTGGTTAGGATTGATAAAGTAATTCTAATGCACTCAAACATATTTTATTGCATGAAATACATAAATGATTTTAATTGGAAGCATGAACAACTGAGGTATAGAACATCACAAACATGAATCAAATGAACTTCATCAAATTAATGCAATTATTCTAGCCTAAACAAAATTAAGTCATCATCATTAATGGAAAAAAATTAAAATAATTTGCAAACATGTTGAATAACTAAGAATAAATTAAAGAAATAAGGAAGAAGAAACTCTTGATGAATTTGACAATTCTCGAAGACTGATCGTGGTGGCTTTCTTCAATTCTTGTTGTTGCTCCTTCGCAAATTAAATATAATAAATTTTGTGAATAAAGGATGTATGAATAATGAGGAATGATTGTGAAGTGAAATGAAGGTGGTATTTATAGTAGAGGGATAGCATGGGAGTTAGCTAAAATAAAAATTGCTTGAAAAGCCCTTGATTTGCTCCCTTACTTGGCTGGCCATGAATTGTGGAGAGTGGGCCGAGTTTTTCATGATTTTCTTGCTTGATTCTTGCTTGATTTGTAGAATGGGTTGGACAACAATCAAGGTGGAAGTTAGGGGCTGATTTGTGATTTCTTTTCACATGTAGGGACCTTTAAATTAATTCTCCCTAAGCTAATTTGGGCTGCTCTCATGCCTTTGCCGAATTTGGGCCATTCTCCCCCTTTACTGGATGGTTTTGACAACCCAATTGAGAGTAGGCTTCATTCTTTTTAGCAACCATCTTCCAAGTTGGGTTGAACTGAGTCTATGAATCCAATTGGTGAGCTTACTGTCTACATGAAGTAGAAATTAACTTGTGTTCATGTGTGATATTACTAACTCCCACATGAATTAATTTAGTGGTCCAACTGCAACAAATTAAGTACAAATTAACATGTAACATAAAATAGAAAAATTATATAAAATTAATACTAAATTGCATAAAATTACAAACTTCATGTAACACCTTCTACCCGTATCCATTGCCGGAATAGAGTACGAGGCATTATCGAGGAGTACGAAACACTTATAGATAATTTAAATATATTTTCAGAACAACTTGTCTTGATTTCATACTATTTCATATTTAAGCTTTACTCACCAAAGTATTTGAAATATCATCTTTATGCAAATAGCATACATGAGGTACATAATTCCATAATTATGAATGAACACATTTATCAAACATATTCCATATTCATATATCAATGTCTCATGTCTCCATATATCAATAACCGTCATTTTTCTTGTTTTTCAGATAAATATGTGTAACCATTCATAAGCATGCAATTCACTGTTTCTTCCTGTCAATCACAATTTCAAATGACAAATTCATGTGAATGAGCTCAACCTTATTAGCTATTTAAATTTTGTCACTTTGATTCACATACTCATAATTTACTAACATAACCTATCAAACACAATCTCTAAATGATGAGATCACATAATTGAGCTCAATTTCAATGTTCACTAAAATCTGTCGTATAAATTCAAATAATAATTACCAAAACTATCAAATTGGAGAACGTTTTACGTTCATTGGTCTACACCGGTATGCACTGAATTTCTCTAACAATCACTAATGTCGTAGCATAACTATGGTCTTTTCACTAAAATGCCGTAGCTCAGCTATGGTCTTGCATCTTCACTATCATTATGCCATGGTGAAACCATGGACTTATCCGTCAATTCATCATTTTTTACTAAAATTTTATAGCCTAGCTATGGTCTTACATCTTAAACACATGTCATACCGATGCCATATCCCAGATATGGTCTTACACAGAAATCAATTGCCACTTGTAGCCAAAGCTACCACTTCTCACTGATTAGGTAGCCGGAGCTACCACTTCTCACTAATTAGATTACTTATTATCAAATTAGGAAACTTCTTACGAAATTGAGTATGTTGTTACTCAGTGCCACGATTCACAACTCAGTATGGTTTTCCTCATTGAAATACCATACCTACATTTCACAACTCGGTATGAGAAATGCCATACCTACATTTCTTTACTCAGTATGGATAATACCATACCTACGTTTCACAACTCAATATAGATGATACCATACCCACGTTTCACAACTCTGTATGGATGATACCATACCTACGTTTCACAACTCAGTATGGTTAATACTATACCTACGTTTCACACTTTTCCGTGGACCAATCATATCCTTTTCCGTCAATTCATCTTGTCACTGAACTGAAGTGCTCAATTTGATCATTTATTCAATTTTCATGCTTTTACATTATTCACGATTTTATCATCAATACATATGAAATAACACATCATGAAATTCATAAAATTAACAAATGGTCACTAAAATTTAGTTATATAAACTCACAAGTTCGATTTTTGAATTATAACGATAATCAAAATTTCATAATACGTATTCCAAATAAAACATTATATCATTTCTAATTCAACATTTATCGATTATAATCGGGCATGTGATCAATTTATACACAAGTCATTCATATATATATTCCTCCTCCTTCTCTCCATCCATATTCTTAGTATAAATAACACACTTGTAAGTAACATTATCCATAATTTTCACTATTTACTTATGTGAATATTCAAGCTATCCATCCCTGTCATAGTCACTAAATTATTTTTATCTTGAGCTACAGAACTCCAAATTAAGATCCTCTAATTTTCCCTAAAACTAGACTCACGTATCTTCTTACCATAAAATTTTCAGATTTTTTATTAAACCAAGAAGTACAGTTTATTCTTTAAAGTCATCCCTGTTCTGCTGTTTGACACTTCCGACTCTTTTTTACTAAAAATTAATTATCTCCTCGTACAGGATTCAAATAATGTTTCTGTTTATTTATCGTGAAAATAGGCTCATCTAGGATTCTAAAAATATAAATTTAATCCCCTAATTATTTTTCTTCAATTTTTGATGATTTTCCAAAGGCAAAACAAGGGAACTTAAAATCATCCTGACCTTGTCTCACAAAATTTATTATATCTCATGATTTATAATTCTATTGCTTATGTCATTTCTTCTATAAAAAACTAGACTCAATAATATTTAATTTCATACTTTATTAATTCTCTAATTCAATTTCTAAAATTTTTGATGAATTTTCAAAGTTAGACTACTGCTGCTGTCCAAAACAGTTTTAGTGCAAAATGTTAATTTCCATTTTGCCCTAGATTTCACAATTCATATATTTCAATCCTTGCTCAATTAACCCCTCAATTGAACTAATTTTTCTCATTTAATACTTATTCTATCATTTTAAACTACTTCATAATCCTTGAAAATCAAAACTTTAGCACTAGACCTTAATTCCAAACTCTTTCACAATTAGGTCCTAAAACCAATTTCCATCAATTTTACTTGATAAAATCATCATATATCAAAATTAAAGCTTCAATTCTATGTTTATTCATCATATGCTTCCAACACTCACCCATAACAACTTTAAAAATTAGCCATGGAATCAAAAACTAATGACATAGTAAGTTGGACCCAATTGTAAAAGTCAAAATCTTAGAAATTTCAAGGAGAAAGCAAGAATTAAACTTACATGAAACTAGAGTATGGAAACCAGCTTGAACCCTCTTCCATGGCTATTTTTCAGCTAATTAAAATAAAGAAAAATGAAGAGAATTCTAGATATTCCAATTTTGTCCCATTTTTATTTAGCTAATTTTGGCAAATTTCCAATTTTGCCCTTATTTCACCATCTTCCTAATTTTTCTCGGCTATTGCTGCCCAAAATATCTCCTTTGGGCTTATTTTCACTTTAGGTCCTTCCTTATTTGAAAATTGAGCTATTTAATCCTTTTAGAAAATTTTACACCTTTTTCAATTTAGTCCTTTTATTTAATTAACCACACAAACGTCAAAATTTTCTGACGAAATTTTAATACTACCTCACTAACACTCCATAAATATTTCTAAAAATAATATTTCTAAAAATATTTATGGCTCGGTTTATAAAGTCAAGGTATCGATACCTCATTCTCGACCCAATTTACCTAATTAATTCTTTTAAATCACCAAATTCATTAATTCAAAATACTTCTATATTCACACTTGACTCATAGGTATTAATTTATTAAATTTTTGACTCACTCGTCAGATTTAGTGATCTCAAATCACCGTTCTCGACACCACTAAAAATTAGGCTGTTACACTTCACTCAATTTATGTCTAATGTCTTAATATGAATTAAAATGACTCAATTGGCTACCCACATGCTCGGAATTTACATAAATTATGAGTAAAAATGTGCTAATAAAACCTATATAATTTAAACGTATCACCTACAAGGCAAGTTTTCTCTGGAACATCAGTGAAAACACGCCCTGTAGGACGTGTTTTCTTTTCTCTCTCCAAAAATAACATAGATTGTTTAAATTTTAAGAAAAATGACATAGTTTCTCAAATTGTTTTTTCAACATATATGGGTAATTTAACCTAATTTTACTATACTTTAAATAACAATTTTAAATTTTGTGAAAAAAAATTTATTTAAATTAGAACAAATCGATTGGTTGGGCCAGTTGGATCAAGAACTAATTGATATATCAATCTAGATATAAGGGTTGAATTGGTCTTTTAGTATACTGCTTAGAATCAGTAAAAAACAAATTGGACAAGAAATCCATGGTTGAATTGGTTTTTATAAAAATTTCATTTTTCATTTTTTAAATTCTTTATTTAATTAATTATAGTTGGATTGGCAATTGAACTAATGATCTAATCAACTTGAGCATCGGTTTGGTTATTAAAACATTGATATTAGGATAGATTTGTCCTCTAGTCTGCCATAATTTGATATGTCAAATTAGACTTCCGTTATACTTAATGAGCTTGTTCTTGAGCAATTTAATGTTTTTTCATAGTTTTCGTTTAATTTTTGTTTCTTAGCCTTAATAAAATTTTCGTGCATTTTTTGCTCACTTTGTGTAATTTTGATACCCAAATTGGTCAAATGTGTCATTTGGACCCAAATGATTGATTAAATGTTGTAAGAGCTTGTTGGTGACCCAAATTTGAGTGAAAACATTGCCACAAGTAGAGGTATCGTGACATCGGAGCATGAATATTGCAACACCTCCAACAAACCTGAAATGAAGAGGAATGAAAATCACCTACAGTGGTGTCACGATACCAACCCTTGGGTATCGCAACATCCACCATCAAAGGCATATCAATGGTAGTCTTTGTCAACCTGAAACACCAATCAAATTGATTCGTGATATTCGTGACAAGTTTTAAAAATTTATAATTAATTGTTCTTGAAACTAACTATTATCATGATGAAGGCAAGTGTACCTATCGAATAGTAGTATAGCTTTAGCAAGACTGGATTGTCAAACCCAAAGGAACCAAAAGTACTAGTAATTACTTTCTTTTTATTATCTAGCCTAAAAATTTAGGGAGTTGTTTATCTAAACTAATTAACTAAACTAAAGTGCACAGAGACAAATTGGGGAAAAGCTTTTGGGAAAACTAGATTGATTCAGACAATACCCAAGGAAAAATCCACCTAGACTTCACTTGTTATTTAACTCTGAATTAGACGATTTATTCATTTGACTTGATCTGTAGAAATCCCTAAGTTATATTATTATCTCTCTCGAGACTAAAACGTCTAACCTTAGGTTGATTAATTGAAATCTCTTTCTAAATAACGCCCTAGTGTTGCATTAACTCGATCTATGGATCCCCTTATTAGGTTTCACCCTAATCTGGTAAAATCTTGTCACCCTATCTCTAGGCGTGCAATCAACTCTACTTAATTATGACAAATTTACTCTTAGACAGGGACTTTTGTTCCTCTAAATAAGCGTATTAACTTGAATCAATATCCTGGAATATTAAGACAAGAATTAAGAACACATAATTAAGAACAAGTCAAATATTTATCATACAATTCAGATAATAATAACAAGATCTGTATTAAGTTTCATTCCCCTTAGGTATTTAGGGGGTTTAGTTCATAATTATAAAAGAAAACATCTCATAAGAATAATGAATACAAAACATAAAGAAAAGCCAAAACCCCTGAATGGAAATTGAAGGGAGATCTTCAGTCTTGACAATGAATCCGACTTCTAAGATGGATCAATCAGCTTCCCTTGAGTAATTCCTTGCCTCCTACTCCGTGTGTGTCCTAAGTGCCTCCTCGGGTGTTTAAATAGGCTTTTGAATGTTTAAGAGCCCTCAAAAGTGGCCTTTTCCGAATAGGACTATACTTGGGCTCGACAAGGACACGCCTATATGACACGCCCGTGTACGATTGCTCCAGACAGTGGTTAAGGCTTTTAAATAGGCACGGGTGTGAAGTTTACCCATGTAAGTCATGCTTCGATCCTTCCAAATGGACACGGCCGTGTGGCTTACCCGTGTGAGGAAGTCCAAGCCGTGTTGATTTCCCATGTGGGTTCATTTTCTCTGTTTTCGGCCCGTTTCTCGCTATTTTTACTCTCTTATGCTCACCTAAGTATAAAACATGAAATTAAAGAATTAAGAGCATCGAATTCACCAAATATAAGGAGAAACCATCCATAAATGTGTTAAGCATGGGATAAAAATATGTATAAATTACGGTTTATCAAATACCCCCACACTTAAGCGTTTGCTTGTCCTCAAGCAAAATCTTCAACTCACAATCAAAATAAATTCTTCTCAATTTATAATTCCTATCAATAATATCTCAAAATAATCCATAAGTAATCATACATTGAAAATTCAACTAAAAGTACATCAAAGTTTCAAACATTCCAAGTTGAGCATTTTATCACGAAAACATAGGTGTCCCCCCTCATCTAAGTAATATCCTTTGATCAAAATATCACAGAGTTTAACATCCTTACTAAAGATTCACTCAAATCACTTGAGGCGTTTAAGGACATCAAATAAAGCACTCATTAGTCAATATGAAAAGTTACTACCATAGGCTTGCATGAAAATCAAATCTCCACCACTATATATTGAGATGATACATCAATCAAAAAGATCTTTTGTGGGTTGTAACGTGGCTTTGGTCGGGAGGTGTGGTCACAAGCTCAAAGAAAAGGTTAGAATCGAGATTGAATTGAAAAAAAATCACCTAACTTGAAAAATAACTAATTATCAGTTGAATACAAATGAGCTTCTTCTCAAAATATGGAATTGACACTTAAGCTCAAAAATGACGAATTACAACTAATATGTATGTAAGTATTGTTTTTTTAAGAACAAGTTAAATAACATAGAACTTAATTATTGAAACAAAGAATAAAACATAGCTAAGAAATTAATTCAAATCAAATCTCGAAAAAAATAGGGATCAAATTAGGGGATTTCAACAATAATGGGTTATGGGTTAATATTGAGGGTAAATCAATTAATGGCTTGTTAAGCTCAAAGGGGTTCACTAAGGGTTAATTATGAAGGAAGGCTTTTGTGGAGTGAGTGGGTTAAACTTAAGTGCCTTTATCATCTCGACATTTCAAATCAAATAGTGTGGTCTTGACATGCATAACCAAGCAAGTTCTAGAATAACAAATCAATATTGACGCACTCATAATAAAAGTGAGCATGAAAGAAATAACATATACTCTAAAGGCTCAAGATCTCACAAAAATTATGGCTTTTTGATGTTTAAACTTGTGAATTTCAACTCAAGATAATATCTAAACTTGGAGGAACAACCTAAAAATTTTTAATTCTCAGAAATCAACTTATCATGCTTGATTCCCTAATGTCTTAAAGTTTAAACGATCAATGCATAAATGCCTATGTTTTAATTCAAGACATATCAATAAAAATCATAACTTAATCAAAATTCATTGTGATAGTGGTATGAGAAGATCACATGAGAACAAGACAAAATTCAGGGATTTCTGATAATGATATAAAAGACCCCCCACATTTAGGATGTACATTGTCCTCAATGTACAAAGATAGATATATTGAAAAATATAGATCTATAATCATAAGATAGGGAGAGAAGTGAAACTTCCTGAATGATGAATGAACTCCTTGAATTGGAGTTATGGAGAATAATCGGCCAAGGAAATGATGAGAGTTAAGGAGGATCCTCTAGTGGTGGTAGAGGTTCATTAGTCCATAAGTCCTACGCCAAAAGAATATTATATCTAGTAGTAGCTATGGTCATGGTCGAGCAGGACATGGTAGTCGTAAAGAACCTTTTTCAGTGGAATTTTTAGTTCCTAAGTGATGATGAGCTTTGGAGCTCTTTATAACTGTGATAAAATCAAGAACTCTTTAGGAAATATAAGGAAGCATAATTACTCGTAATGAAATAGCCGAAACTATAAATTATTCAATAAAAATTATATAATCTAAAATTAAAATAATATTAAAGGAAAATAAAATAAAAAGTACTTAAAGAAGATAAATAAAGATAAAAGTGGAAATAAAAATAAAAAATAAAAAATTCTTTAAACATCGTCATCGCCAGATGGTTCGCGAGGTGGTGGTGGCGATGAGATGTAAAGGTGCTGACAAATCTGATTAAGAGTGGCATCAATGTGATCAAAACGCTGAAAAAACTACTGCTCAAATCGAGTAAGGCGCTCAGAGATGTTAGAGTATGAAGCCGCCGCATGAACTGGACGATGGATGGGTGGTAGCTGAGACGGTGGGTCCTCATGACGTGGAGGGACATCATCAGTAATGTCCTCTGGGTCCTCCTCCTTGGTGGACTGGACGAGGCGGTACTGAAGAGGGTAGGTTCCACGTCGTTTCTCAATTATCCTCATATGTAGCATGCTCGAGATGCCCTATAGGGACATCTGGCCGATGATAGTGAGGGAGGATGATTGTGCCGCTGTGTTGAGGAGCCCAAAGTGCCGAGCCAATCGAGTAACATAGGGCCTCATAGAAATGGATCCTCTCCTATGCTGCTCCGTCTGATGGCGGATGGCGAGGGCAATGAAATAGGATAGGTCGAAGATGTACCCGTTCACCATGCTCCAAAAAAAATAGGCATCGTGAGTGTTGACAACGCCGGTGCTCTCTCACCGTCCTGTCAGAGTGTGAGCCAAGATGGCTTGTAGGTATCGCAGGGATGGGGCGAGGGCTGATGCCTTAGAGCGGTTAGGATCATAGGTGGACGACGCAGGGACGAGGTCCTTTCAGCACTTTGAGGGAGAGTAGTAGATGTGGTGATGGAGGGTGTTGAGTTTATTATCGTCCATGAACTCCTTCGTGTATAGCCCTAGTGCAATTCGAAACTCCGGGACACTCAACTCGCGTACCACCAAAGCGGAACTGGACCGTTCCAGGATTGTCAAAGTTTGTCATGACGACTTGAAGATGGAAGGTCGAGTAGAGTTCCATTATGAGCTCGAGGTATGTCAGCTCGATGATTTCAAAGAAGAGCCCCCGTGGTTCAGTCGTCAAAAGGGCTCGAACCGCGTCAGCCATTTGAATTTGTTCAAGTGAGGCCCAATCAATGTAGCGGCCCACACCTAGGGGTCGGGCCCATAATATCTGAAATAGCTCTTCTTGGGGTCCCAAGGGAAACTGGAGGAAAGGGTGACGGATCTCAAAGGTAGGACCCGAGGATGACGTTGCTCATTTCCTTTTCTTCAAAGTAGGGACAGCGATCTTCTTGCCATGTGAGGTTGACATAGTATACTTACAATGGCAAGACGAAATAAAAATAAAATTACTCTCCAACAATACCATGGAAAAAAAATATGCATGGTAAAACAAATAGATATACTTCATAGAAACCATGTACTAAAGAACAACTATGCTAAAAAAATAACCCAATAAGATATATAAAGTCATTACTATGAATAGGACTACGGAAATATCTAGTGTGTAATATCCTGATTTTGGGCCTAGTCGGAATAGTGGTTTCGTGACCACAAAATCCGAGATAGAAATAATTATTTTATGATTATTTTAAGGTCTATGATATGATTTCATGATTGTGTGAAAATTTCGTGAAGAAATTTTATGCATAAAGTGCTTAAATTGAAATTAGGGACTAAATCGAATAATTTGCAAAACTTGCATTCTAGAAGTTTCTAGTATGAAATTGTTTTGAAATATTAATTAGGAGGTCTTAAATAGAATTTTACCAATTTCTAAGTCTTGGACAAAATTGGACATGGATGAAATTTTTGGAAAGTTTAGTAGTAAGGGCATTTTGGTCATTTAGGGGTAAAATGAATTAAAATACAAAATTAAAAGCCAATTTTGCTCATCTTCAACCCCATGGCCGAATATAGCAAGGAGAAACCATGGCTAGGGTTTTTCAAGCTTCCAAGCTCGATTGTAAGTCTGTTCTAGCCTCGTTTTTAATGATTTTTACGTTTTTGGAGTCCCGGTAGCTCGATTTAGCTTATGCTAGCAATAATTTAACCTAGGGTTTATATTTGGAAAAATACCAATAGGTGAAATTTGTGTATTTTGGTGTTTTATGATAGAATATGAGGTTTTAAATTATGTTAGACAACTTGTGCTACTCGGTTTTAAGTGAAAACGAGCAAAAGAGCTTAATCGGTAAAAATACCTAATAGTCATAAGTACATGTTAGAGTGAGAATTTGATGTTGCCATAGAAGGGAAAAATGATCAGCATGTCATAAAACATAAGAAAATAGGCTGAAGTTTAATTTATGAGCTTTGGGGCAAAAGTGTAAATATGCAAAAGTTTAGGGGCAAAATTGTAATTTTTCCAAAATATGATTTTGGGTCAATTTGAATAATGTGAGTCCTAATTAGACTATATTTTAAATGATAGAGCAAGGAAAACTGAAATTCGGGCTAAAATGGGGAAAATACCAAGTTGTGGACGAAATGGTAAAAGTAGCCATTTTCGCATACGAGGTAAGTTCATGTGTAAATGTAGTAACATAATTGTCATTTTAAGCAATTTAATGTTGTTTATATGATATGATGCCGATTATTATCATGAAATATTATGCTTTGTGGTTATTGTTGAATAATATGTAATTATGTGAATTACTTGATGAGTATGAACTGTCACCGAAGTATCGATTTGGATATTCCGTGGAAGACGGAAAAGATGTGAGATCGAGGAAAAAAGCCCGTTTGAACCTTAGGAATATATTAGGATACAAGTGACATGTCACTGGGATATTTGGGCATCCGAACTCGTTGAGTTGAGTCCGAGTTCACTTATGGATGCGTGCGTCCGAACTCGTTGAGTTGAGTCCGAGTTCGTGAGATGTAACTAGGCATCCGAGCTCGTTGAGTTGAGTCTGAGTTCACTTATGGATGCGAACGTCCGAGGTCGTTGAGTTGAGTCCGAGTTCGCTTATGGGCGGGTTACATGGTAGCTTGGCTACATATGTGGCACTTATGTGCAAACTTTCCATGTATCCGAATTATATTCCGATGTGTTCAACGAGTAAAGTTCTAATGAAATGGAGGAATACTCAAGATGAAAGGGACGTATTGGTAAGTGTTGTGAAATGGGTACTTTGAACAGGTATGTACTTAACCCTCGGGTTGAAAAATCGATATAACAACAATATGGTAAGATGATAAATGAAAATGTGATATGAATGTCTTGGTGATGATTATGCAAATGATGTTTTATGTTTGCTTATATGGTTATGTTACTTGCTATTTGCATGTGAACTTATTAAGCATTTATGCTTACTCCCTCCTTTTCATTCCTTGTAGTTTTGACAAGCCAGCTCGGAAATCGGGAACGGTCGGAGGCTCGCTCACACTATCCGTATACCATCTTGGCATAATGGCTTGTATATTTTGAGTATTGCATGTATAACATTATAATCATTTTGTATATATGGTCTTATGATATAGTTATTGAGTGGTGTGGAAATGCTTGGTAATGATTAGCCATTGGAATGGCTAATCATGATCATATTTGGTGTTATGTATGCCAAATTACTAGCTAATCCATGGAAACCATGAAATAGGTAAAATTTACCATAAAATAGATTAAGACAGCAGCAGTGACGTGAGTTTGAAAAATCATTAAAAATAGTAGATACATAATTATATGATGAATAAAATGTGGAATTAAATAATTATGAGTCTATTTTCATATGAATGGAACAAAACAGGTATATGAGTTATATTTTATGAGATGTTTAAATTTTTGTGAAACAGGGCCAGAGCGATTTCTGGATCCCCTATTCTGACTTTGGAAATTCACCATAAATTGTAAAAAGGTAATTAGAAGTCATGATTTATATGTACAGATTCCTTATTGAGTCTAGTTTTATTAGAAACAAACAGAATAGTCATTGAAGCTCTGTACAGGGAGATATCTGATTCGTAATACACAGAGGTCAGAATAGTCGAACCCTGAAACAGGGGAGACTTTAACTAATAAACTGTACTAATTGGCCCGACCAAAATTCTAGAAAAAAGTTAATAGATAGATATATGAGTCTAGTTTCAGGAAAAATTTACGGAATTGGATTTTTAGTTTCGGAACTCGAGATATGATTTTTAAAGCGACTGTGATGCAGTTAGACAGCTTGTCTAGAAATTTTAAAATAAATTGTATGAGATGTTTAAGTAATGAATTAAGTCCGTTAACACTTCGTGTTCGACTCCGGCAACGGTCTGGGGTACGGGGCGTTACATTTAGTGGTATCAGAGCTGGTTTAGTCGGTTCTCGGACTAACCTAGCATGTGTAAAAGTTTAGCTATACATGCCACTGATCTGTAATAGTGTGATGTCTTCCGACGCGTATGAGTACCGTCTTATTTAGACAGGGTACTCTCCAACCGAGCTGCGCCGGCCATGTTCAATGTTATGTTGAGTAAAATTATGATTATGATAAGTCTCGGTTCAGAAAAGTATGAATAAAAGTTTATGATACATATGTGATAAATATCCATATTTGCTTAATGCTCATATGATGTAGTGTATGTGGCTTACTTGATAAGATGAACGGAATAAATAGAAAGTAGTAGAGGTATGAATAAATGTCATAATATTATGATACGAATGAAAATGTCCTTGTCTTGATTGGATGTCGAATGTTGATGAATGTTAATGGTATATAATTTTTATGAGATAAAGGATTATAATGAAATGAACTTATCTATGTTAAATTGTTGGACTGAATTATATGATTGTAATGATATGTACATGATGATGCACGAAATGAAAGTTGTGATTGTGATGCAAATATCTATGTTTGTTTGGCCTTATATGATGTCATGAGCATGAATTAATTTAATTAATGAATGGATAAGTAAAGCTATCTAGAAAACATAGAATGTATGCATAAGTATATTGTCTAAATGGGACAATAGGAAAATTTGTGTAAGCCAACATGAATGTTGCATTGCCTGAATGAATGACATGATTTTGATGATGGAAGTTGTGTCATATGTGTATGTATAAGAAAGTCGAGTCAGAGGTCCTACAACCCCTCCCCCTTACCGAAGTGGTACTTATAATGGAATTTCATGAGATTTGTATTGAATAAGTTTCCGGTTGAGAACCCAAAGAGTTCAGTGATAGAATAATTATAAGTATGATCAAAGATTGAAAATGAGCTGATAAGTAAAGTCAGAGCCAGTAAAGTATCGGATTGATATAAAGATTATTGGAATTATGCACTGTCCCAGTTAGAGAAGGAATTCTCTTTGGTAAATCGAATTACTCAGGTGCAAGGTCGAGACAAGTGTAAATCGAAATTTATTCAGAACTAGCCTTCTTTAGTGAATGGTTTAATATGAAATTTGTGACGACAGAACTAGTTGGGGAAATGATATTTGAAATGTGAACTATCTGAGTGTGACAGTTATGACTGGACAGATTTAGCAGTCTCTTTTGAGATGTTCTATGTGTTTACCCGTTCTCAGAAATATTTCTATGGCTATTGATCTTCTGAAGAAATTCTTGTTATATGGGAATGTCTTCTAATTCTGGTGTTGGATGAAAGCATTGGTAGTCTGACTGGTTTATAATTTATATTGCTCTATTTCATCGGGTATTCTATTTCATTTTGTCTGATAAGAATTGATGAGAGAATACGTATGATATAATGATTCTGTTTCTTCTACTTGATGCTTCATCTGATATATATGTTTGGGAAGATATATTGATCTTGTTATATTTGATTTCAGTAGGATTAAATGATGTTTTCTTCTGGACTTTCTTTCTTTGAAGAATTATCGGGGTATTCCGTATTTTCTCTATGAGTTTGGTTTTCGATTCTCCGACATAGTATCGTATCTTGGGTTTCCTTATCCTGGATCTCTTTATTCTGGATCTCTTTATTCCGGATTTCTCTCTCTTGGATTTCTTTATTCGGTTTTCTTGTTATCTTTGTTCTATAATTTGTCAATTATGACTCATGTTCGAAGTACGTTCTTCAGCTCGTGATAATCATGTCAAATATGACTATACTTCTAATTTGATCTTGGTAATGTGGTGATTTTAGTATCGGGATTTTTCTAATTTCTGTGTAAGGATTTGACATCAGTAAATGCATAGGTGATAAAATCGCGAGTTTCAGTTGGTATGGTGAATTATCTATTTGAAAGATTTCATGTGACAATTATGTCAGGATTATTTTTCTCAAGTCTGATAATATAATTTCATTTTTGTACTGATAAAAGAGTAAATAGTCTGAACGAGAAGTGTATATTTATTAGAAAGAGTTGGATATTAGTTAAAGTCACTACGAATGATAAGGTTTTCGTCTTGTGAAAGCTGAAAAGTTTATTACATGTTGACAAAGTTTGGATAGATGAGAATATTGGTAACCGAAGCGTCTGAACTAGACTAGTCTACATTGAGTAAAGACTTCCTGATTTTCAGTAATGTACTGTTGTATGAATTGTGATGTGTTTCAAGACAGTGAGGTAATGTGATAGTTTAGAGCATTCGATGTTACATAAAATCGGAGTTGTTAAAGGGGTTAAAGCCGAGCATTGGGATCTATCAAAATTATCCTTGTCAGTGTTGATATTGGGATGGAAATGAGAAGGATTATTCTTGAGGCCATATCAGAATTATTTCCATGGCGGAAAGAGGAAAATGTGATGTATCCTATTGTTAAATGTTTGGCAAGATCTATAAATCATATCTGTATTGAATGAAGTCCTACTCATCAGATTCATGGAATTTCAAGTCTCTTTGATTGTTGGATTTCTTGGAATTCCGGTCTCCATTAATCAAGTTAAGATTCGGGTTTTATGTCATGATATCATGGGAAACTGAGAAGGGTTGAAAATTTAAGAACAGTTGAGAGTTGAGACTGTAAGCTTTTAGATCATATGAGAAATTGAAGAGATGTATTGGAGGTATAGTCTAAGTGCAAGTTCTTCGGCACCGAATATGAGATTAAAAGTGAAGACCACTTTTCTGGTAAGATTTTCGGGGACGAAAATCCCTAAAGGGGGGGAGGGTTGTAATATCCTGATTTTGGGCCTAGTCAGAATAGTGGTTTCGTGACCACAAAATCCGAGATAGAAATAATTATTTTATGATTATTTTAAGGTCTATGATATGATTGCATGATTGTGTGAAAATTTCGTGAAGAAATTTTATGCATAAAGTGCTTAAATTGAAATTAGGGACTAAATCGAATAATTTGCAAAACTTGCATTCTAGAAGTTTCTAGTATGAAATTGTTTTGAAATATCAATTAGGAGGTCTTAAATAGAATTTTACCAATTTCTAAGTCTTGGAAAAAAATTGGACATGGATGGAATATTTGGAAAGTTTAGTAGTAAGGGCATTTTGGTCATTTAGGGGTAAAATGAATTAAAATACAAAATTAAAAGCCAATTTTGCTCATCTTCAACCCCATGGCCGAATATAGCAAGGAGAAACCATGGCTAGGGTTTTTCAAGCTTCCAAGCTCGATTGTAAGTCCGTTCTAGCCTTGTTTTTAATAATTTTTACGTTTTTAGAGTCCCGGTAGTTCGATTTAGCTTATGCTAGCAATAATTTAACAAGGGTTTATATTTGGAAAAATACCCATAGGTGAAATTTGTGTATTTTGGTGTTTTATGATAGAATATGAGGTTTTAAATTATGTTAGACAACTTGTGCTACTCGGTTTTAAGTGAAAACGAGCAAAAGGGCTTAATCGGTAAAAATACCTAATAGTCATAAGTACATGTTAGAGTGAGAATTTGATGTTGCCATAGAAGGAAAAAATGATCAGCATGTCATAAAACATAAGAAAATAGGCTGAAGTTTAATTTATGAGCTTTGGGGCAAAAGTGTAAATATGCAAAAGTTTAGGGGCAAAATTGTAATTTTTCCAAAATATGATTTTGGGTCAATTTGAATAATGTGAGTCCTAATTAGACTATATTTTAAATGATAGAGCAAGGAAAACTGAAATTCGGGCTAAAATGGGGAAAATACCAAGTTGTGGACGAAATGGTAAAAGTAGTCATTTTCGCATACGAGGTAAGTTCATGTGTAAATGTAGTAACATAATTGTAATTTTAAGCAATTTAATGTTGTTTATATGATATGATGCCGATTATTATCATGAAATATTATGCTTTGTGGTTATTGTTGAATAATATGTAATTGTGTGAATTACTTGATGAGTATGAACTATCACCGAAGTATCGATTTCGATATTCCGTGGAAGACGGAAAAGATGTGAGATCGAGGAAAAAATCCCGTTTGAACCTTAGGAATATATTAGGATACAAGTGACATGTCACTGGGATATTTGGGCATCCGAACTCGTTGAGTTGAGTCCGAGTTCATTTATGGATGCGAGCGTCCGAACTCGTTGAGTTGAGTCCGAGTTCGTGAGATGTAACTAGGCATCCGAGCATGTTGAGTTGAGTCCGAGTTCACTTATGGATGCGAACGTCCGAGGTCGTTGAGTTGAGTCCAAGTTCGCTTATGGGCGGGTTACATGGTAGCTTGGCTACATATGTGGCACTTATGTGCAAACTTTCCGTGTATCCGAATTATATTCCGATGTGTTCAACGGGTAAAGTTCTACTGAAATGGAGGAATACTCAAGATGAAAGGGACGTATTGGTAAGTGTTGTGAAATGGGTACTTTGAACAGGTATGTACTTAACCCTCGGGTTGAAAAATCGATATAACAACAATATGGTAAGATGATAAATGAAAATGTGATATGAATGTCTTGGTGATGATTATGCAAATGATGTTTTATGTTTGCTTATATGGTTATGTTACTTGCTATTTGCATGTGAACTTATTAAGCATTTATGCTTACTCCCTCCTTTTCATTCCTTGTAGTTTTGACAAGCCAGCTCAGAAATCGGGAACGGTCAGAGGCTCGCTCACACTATCCGTATACCATCTTGGCATAATGGCTTGTATATTTTGAGTATGGCATGTATAGCATTATAATCATTTTGTATATATGGTCTTATGATATGGTTATTGAGTGGTGTGGAAATGCTTGGTAATGATTAGCCATTGGAATGGCTAATCATGATCATATTTGGTGTTATGTATGTCAAATTACTAGCTAATCCATGGAAACCATGAAATAGGTAAAATTTACCATAAAATAGATTAAGACAGCAGCAGTGACGTGAGTTTGAAAAATAATTAAAAATAGTAGAGATATAATTAGATGATGAATAAAATATGGAATTAAAGAATTATGAGTCTATTTTCATATGAATGGAACAAAACAGGTATATGAGTTATATTTTATGAGATGTTTAAATTTTTGTGAAACAGGGCCAGAGCGATTTCTGGATCCCCTGTTCTGACTTTGGAAATTCACCATAAATTGTACAAAGGTAATCAGAAGTAATTCTTTATATGTACAGATTCTTTATTGAGTCTAGTTTTATTAGAAACAAACAGAATAGTCATTAAAGCTCTGTACAGGGAGATATCTGATTCATAATACACAGAGGTCAGAGTAGTCAAACCCTGAAACAAGGGAGACTTTAACTAATAAACTGTACTCATTGGCCTGACCAAAAATTCTAGAAAAAAATTACTAGATAGATATATGAGTCTAGTTTCAGGAAAAATTTACAGAATTAGATTTTTAGTTTCGGAACTCGAGATATGATTTTTAAAGCGACTGTGATGCAGTTAGATAGCTTGTCTGGAAATTTTAAAATAAATTGTATGAGCTGTTTAAGTAATGAATTAAGTCCGTTAACACCTCGTGTTCGACTCCGGAAACGGTCTCAGGTACGGGGCATTACATAGTGAATGAATGCATGTTGGTTTGATAAGTATGAAATATGGTGTGGGTAAGCATGAAATCTATGGAAACAAGAAAAATGGATGAATGTAGTAAAATTTATTGACTAACATGACAAATTTCTTAACAAAGATCATAAGTATTCTATCATTATAACTATGATTACTTACTCAAAATAAAATAAAATATCATGAAATAAGTAAAAGAATGAAGAGAATAGAGGGAAAAAAGTGAACAAACACAAGTGGGAGGAGCTTTGGGTCGTCGAAGGTGGTGCTGTGGTCGGCGCACGGGCGTGGTAGGTAGGGCGTGTGAAGTTACAGCGGCTAGGGTTAGGGATTTTGGGGAAGGGGGTTATGAATAGTGATGGATATATATAGATTTTGGGGCACGCTAGTGTACCCTAATTTTTGCCCGTGTGTTTTGCGATTTTTTAAATTTTGAGCGCGTTTGGCATTCGGCCCATGCCCGTGTTCCTTGGGCATGTGGGTGCACACAGCCGTGTCGCACGGTCGTGTTCTGCTTCATTCGCTTCTCTCACACCCGTGTATGGACATCTACGCCCGTGATATTTTATCATTCTTGAGCACGGTTGATGGGCACAGGTGTGTCGCACGCCCGTGATAAATTCTCAGTTTCAACCACACTTTATAGACACGGGCGTGTCGCACGCCCGTGTTGGTTTAACAGACTCGCCCATGGTCACGTCGCATGACTGGGACAACTTACCGCATCCTGTGTTACAAAAAATTTTTCCCTGTTTTCACACGGCCGTGTCTCCTCTCGTAGTGTGAGCACGACCTAAGGCACGCCCGTGTGCCCGGCTGTATGGATTAGAAAACCTGTGTTTCAATGACTCAGTTAGTGATTAAATGTCAAAAACTAAAATTTTAAAGAAGTTAACATCGTTAGTGCTCGGGTTGCCTCTCGAGAAGCGCTTATTTATAGTCTAAGCTCAACTTACCTTTCTGTTGCATGGTCATGGTGGTGCGAAGAGTTTACACTCCTCATCCCTGCTATCAATTTTATCAACATAAGGTTTAAGATGGGTACTGTTTACCTTAAAAGTGCTAAATTTGGGATGAATTACATCGACTGTACCATATGGGAAAATACTGAGTATCGTAAGAGGGATTGCTCCGTTAGGTTCAGAAGTCGCAATACGAAGGTTTGTTGCATCTAGTAGTACTTTGTCTCCAACCTTAAGTTGATTGCGTGAGATATTGAGCTCCTCATGACGTGGTTTTAGTTTATCATGTGTCCTCGATTTATGTGTCCGCCATTCATCTAGTTCCTCGATTCATAGCCTTCGTTCTTCATAGATAGGTCCTTTGTTGTTACTCGAACATGGCTCAGGTGTGTTCTCTAAACCTATTTCCTGCAAAGTAGGTTGCACCACATGGTCAGTTTTAATAGTATGATTTATACAACCACCTTCAATTTTTGATGCGTTATTCGAATTACAAGCTTGAATGGTGATTATTTCGTCTCCCACACGAAATGTGAGTTTACCTGTACCAACATCAATTATAGTTTTGACAGTTGCTAAAAAGGGCCTTCCTAAAATTAAAGGCATGTTACTATCCTCCTCTATGTTTAAAACAACGAAATCAACTGGGAATATAAATTTGTCAATTTTAACGAGTACGTCTTCAATAATACCCCTAGGAAATCTAATAGTTTTATCGGCCAATTGAATGCTCATCCTAGTTTGTTGGGGTTTCCCAAGATCTAGTTGTTTAAACATTCTATAAGGTATGACATTGATACTAGCCCCTAAATCAGCCAAAGCATTATTAACATCTAAGCTACCAATTAAACAAGGAATCATAAAACTCCCTGGATCCTTCAATTTGTTAGCCAGCTTATTCTGTAGTATGGCTGAGTAAACTGCATTTAACTCCACATGCAACGCCTTATCTAACTTCCGCTTATTTGCTAAAAGCTCCTTTAAAAATTTGACTGCGTTCGGCATTTGCGAAAGAGCTTCAATAAACGGTAAGTTAATATGTAATTTCTTTAAAAGTTTAAGGAATTTACCGAATTGTTCATCTAAGTGGTCTTTCCTTGTCGCATTTGGGTATGGTACACGTGGTTTGCACTCTTTACTTACTTGTTTTTGCTCATTGTGGTCCACCTCACCTTTACATTTACTTACCACAGTTTCTTGCCTCGATTCTAGTTCAGGTGCAACTGACCCTTCCTCATCTTGAATGGTAATTGCGTTGAGTTGTTCCCTTGGGTTAGATTCAGTGTTACTCGGCAGGCTACCTTGTGGTCATTCAGATATTAATTTGGCGAGCTGTCCTATCTGAGTTTCGAGCCCTTGGATCTATGCTTTTTGATTCTTAAGGGCTGTCTCAGTATGCTGAAAATGAGTTTCTGACACCGAGATGAATTTTGTTAGCAGCTCCTCAAGGTTCGGCTTATTCTCTTATTGGTAAGGTGGTTGTTGGAAGCCTGGAGGTGGTGGTGGTCTCTGATTTCCTTGGCCTCCCCATGAAAAATTTGGATGGTTCCTCCAACCTGCATTGTAAGTGTTACTATAAGGATTATTTTGAGTTCGAGGATTATTACCCATGTAATATAACTACTCGTTCTCTATGTTGTGGCCATAGGGTGGGTATTCTAAATTACTTGATCCACCTTCACTTGCTTCGCATTGCATTACTGGGTGAACTTGTGAAGAGCCAAGAAAACCGTCAATTTTTCTATTCAAAAGTACTACCTGATTAGAGAGCATGGTGACCGAATCGATGTTAAAAATGTCGTCTATTTTTGTTGGTTTTGTCCTCATGACTTGACACTGATAATTATTCAGTGACATCTCTTCTATAAATTCATAAGCATCCTCAAGTGTCTTATTATTGATAGTTCCTCCAGCACCTACGTCAATCATCTATCCAGTCGAAGGATTCAGGCCATTGTAAAATATTTGAACCTGTAGCCAGAATGGTAACCCATGGTGAGGACACCTTCTCAAAAAGTCCTTTTATCTCTCCCATGCATCATAGACTGTTTCAAAATCTATCTGCACAAAAGAAGAGATATCATTACGTAATTTGACAGTTTTAGCCGGCAAAAAATATTTTAATAAAAATTTTTAGGTCATTTGTTGAGAGGTGATATTCACAATAGGTTTTAAAGATTTATAATTAATCATTCTTGAAACTAACTATTATCACGATGGAGGAAATTGTACCTATCGAACAGTAGTATAGCTTTACCAAGACTGGATTTTCGAACCCAAAGGAACCAAGAGTACTAGTAATTACTCTCCTTTTATTATCTAACCTAAAAATTAAGGGATTTATTTATCTAGACTAATTAACTAAACTAAGGGTGCACAGAGAGAAAATTGGGAAAAAACTTTTGGGAAAACTCGATTGACTAAGACAATACCCAAGGAAAAATCCACCTAGACTTCACTTGTTATTTGACTCTGAATCAGAAGATTTATTCATTTGACTTGATCCGTAAAAATCCCTAAGTTATATTATTATCTCTCTCAAGACTAATAACGTCTAACCCTGGGTTGATTAATTGAAATCTGTTTCTAATTAATGCCTTAGTGTTGCATTAACTCGATCTATGGATCCCTTTATTAGGTTTCACCCTAATCAGGCAAAATCTTATCACCCTATCTCTAGGCGCGCAATCGACTCCGCTTAATTATAACAAATTTACTCTTAGACAGGGTCTATTGCTCCTCTGAATAAGAGCATTAACTTGAATCAATATCCTAAAATATTAAAACAAGAATTAAGAACACATAATTAAGAACAAGTCAAATATTTATCATACAATTCAAATAATAATAACAAGGTCTATAATTAGGTTTCATTCCCCTTAGGTATTTAGGGAGTTTAGTTCATAATTATAAAATAAAACATCTCAGAAGAATAATGAATACAAAACATAAAGAAAAACCAAAACCCCTGAATAGAAATTGAAAGGAGATCTTCAGTCTTGACGATGAATCCAGTTTCTGAGATGGATCAATCGGCTTCCCTTGAGTAATTCCTTGCCTTCTACTCTGTCTATACCTTCTAAGTGCCTCCTCAGGTGTTTAAATAGGCCTTAGAATGCCTAAGAGCCCTCAAAAGTGGCCTTATTCGAATAAGACTATACTTGGACTCGGCAGGGACACGCCCGTGTGCGATTACTCCAGCCTGTGGACAAGGCTGTTGAATAGGCACGGGCGTGTAGTCTACCCGTGTAAATCATGCTTCGATCCTACCAAATGGACACAACGGGCTTGTAGTCTACCCGTGTAAATCGTGCTTCGATCCTACCAAATGGACACGGCCGTGTGCCACACCCGTGTGAGGAAGTCCAGGCCGTGTTGATTTCCCACGTGGGTCCATTTTCTCCATTTTCGGCCCGTTTCTTGCTCTTTTTACTCTCCTATGCTCACCTAAGTATAAAACATGAAATTAAAGAATTAGGAGCATCGAATTCACCAAAGATAAGGAGAATTCACCCATAAATGTGCTAAGCATGGGATAAAATATGTATAAATTACGGTTTATCAAATACCCCCACACTTAAGTATTTTCTTGTCCTCAAGCAAAATCCTTAACTCACAATCAAAATAAATTCTTCTCCATTTATAATCCCTATCAATAATATCTCAAATAATCCATAAGTAACCATACATTGAAAATTCAACTAAAAGTACATCAAAGTTTAAAACATTCCAAGTTGAGCATTTTATCATGAAAACATAGGTGTCCCCCCTCATCTAAGTAATCACCTTTCATTAAAATATCACAGAGTTTAACATCCTCACTAAAGATTGACTCAAATCAATCGAGGTGTTTAAGGACATCAAATAAAGCACTCATTAGTCAATATGAAAAGTTATTACCATAGGCTTGCATGAAAATCAAATCTCCACCACTAGAAATTGAGATGATACATCAATCAAAAAGGTCTTTAGAGGGTTGTAATGTGGCTTTGGTTGGGGGTGTGGTTACAAGCTGAAAGAAAAGGTTAGAATCGAGATTTATTTGAAGAAATCATGTGACAGCCCTAATGTGACCCTAGTCGGGAAGTGGTTTCGGGACCACTAAATCGAGTCATAAAAATAATTAACCGTCATAATTGATGCTCATTATATGTACATATGCATGTGTGAAAATTTCATGTTTGAATTTTGTTAATTGTAAGTGAATTTTATCAAATAGGACTTATGTGAGAAAATTTAGAAATGTGCTAGGCAAATGTAAAGTGGCCTATTAATGCATATTGTGAAAATGATGGGTTTGCATGTCAATTTACCCAAATTAAAGCATAGTGGCCGGCCATGCTATGAGTGGAAACATGTCACAAACATGTTATGTTAGTGATGTATGTTAGGAACAATAAAATAAGGAGTATGGGTAATAAAGAAATGGAAAAAGGAAAGAATGTGTGTGATTGTTTCTCCCCCTCCCCATTGCCGTAAATGTAAGAAAGAAAACAAAAAAAAAGTGTCCATCTTTTTTTCATTTCTCTTGGCCGAATGTTCTAAGGAAGAAAGAAAACAAGTTGTGTTCTTTGGTTCTTCTTGGCCGAATTGAGAGGAGGAAGGAAGGAGTGAAGCAATCGGTCATCTTAGGTCGATATTAAGGTAAGGAAGTTGATACTAGTTCTTGAAATCCTAGTTGATTTTGAGTGAGATATCAAGTTATTGTTGGTAACCCATGTTGAAATTGTGATTTTGGAATAAGTAAGGTTTTCGGCTATGGAGATTAATAAGGGTGATGGTTGTGTTTCATGCTAAATCTAGATGAACAATGGTAGTTGCTTACATCTTGATGATTATGAGTTTCTTTCTTGGTTCTACCTTAGATCCATGAAGTATATTTTTATTTGGTGTTGTTGGAAGTATCGGCCATGGTATATCCATAAGTGTGATTTATGCTTATTGCATGGTAGGTAAGATTTATGTTTTGGATATATGTTTAAATTTGGTTATAATCAAATTTGTGATTCGGCTCTTGCACATATATATATATGATTGCACATGATGTATTGGTATGACCTATATATTATCTCAAGGTATATATTTACACATGATGGTGCTTCGGTTATGGAGTAAATGATGGATGCGTATTGAGTTATAATATGTAATGCATTAGTTAGTAAAATGTATGCCATTTATGTGTGGTATTAAGTATATAATCGGCCTCAACATAGACATGCATATTCGGCCATAGGAAGAAGATTGGTGTTGCATGTATTCGATTAGAGGCAAGCATATTGATGCTTTTGTCTTGGCTTAGAAAATTCGGCCAAGGGGGAATATTAGCTAAAATGTTGAGTTTGATTCATGATTCCATATATATATGTGACTCTAATGCCTAAAGTATATATGGGCTAAGTACCTTGAGGTTTTCTTTTGATGTTCGAATGAATTGTATTAAATTGCTTGATGTGATTAAAAATGCATATGACCATTGTGTAGTTGAGCTAGAAGGTGGCCATATGACCAATCAAACTCCTTGTCATATTCGGCCATAAGCTAGCATAATGAGACTTTAATAAGTTATATTTGTTTGAATTAGCTCAAGAGCTTAGAGGACCACAGTTGGATAAGGGAAAGGAAAAAGTTATCGAATAGCCGCTGAAAACGTTCGACCACATCCGAGGTAAGTCTTTGAGTAATGGAGCTTAGATTATGATTCGATTAGATCATGTCTTAAGTAAATCAAAATCATGCTCTTGTATGTGGCTATTGAGCCGAAAATGATAATGCTTGATAAGTGATTGCGTTTGAATTCTAGTTATGAAATTGGAATATAGATGTGTCATAATTTGTTGATATGTGTATGGATATTCGGATAATAACCGGGCTAAGTCCCGAAGGCATTTGTGCTAGTGACTAATTCCGGGCTAAGTCCCGAAGGCAATTGTGCGAGTTACTATAACTGGGTTAAGTCCCGAAGGCATTTGTGCGAGTTACTATGACCGGGTTAAGTCCCGAAGGCATTTGTGCGAGTTACTATGGCCGGGCTAAGTCCCGAGGCATTTGGGCGAGTAGCTATATCCGGCTAAACCCCGAAGGTACTTGGTTGGGAATGAGCAACCTTGCTGTAATAATTTCAATTAATACGCTCGTGAAATCCCAACGATGAGGTACGCTACGTATATGCATTTGAGTAATGATTCCGTTTAAATATTATTCGCTCAGTCGATTAATGAGTTTCCGGCCTTTGGCTAAGTTGATCTTTTGTGTGTGAATATAAGGATTGGAATGTGAAGTAGGAATGATTTGAGAATATGTATATATGGAATTATCCGTTTAGTTATATGAATGCTATACTTCAGTTGCGCTTAAATTCTTTGCTCAAAACTTACTAAGCATTTAATGCTTACTCCGTTTATTTAATTCTCTGTTTTATAGATTTTGGTTCTTCAGCTATCGGACTCGGGATTTTTTGAAGTCGAAGTCGCCCACACTATCAAAGCCCCTTTCGGTACACTTTTGGTTGAACTTTGAAATGGCATGTATAGGACTACCCTTTTGTTGTTGGTCATGTACCCTTCGGTTTTGTGTAAATTTGGATAGCCATGTGAAAATGGCTTAAATATACTTTGATCATAGCATTATAATCGTTTTGTATGTTGTCCGTCGAGAGGTATGGAAATGCTGGTAACGGTTAGCCATGGGAATGTTATTCATGATCACTTTTGGAATATGTATGACAAACTCTAGTTGATCCATGGAGGATCATGAAATAGGTAAAGTTTACCTTAAAAATAGATGCTGGAAGCAGCAGTGATGTGGATGTGAAAAATCACTAAAAATAGTAGGAATGGAATTAAATAGTGAATAAATTATGTAATCGAACCTTGATGAATCTATTTTCATAGGAAAGTAACAAAACATTCATATGAACAGTATATTATGAGATGTTAAAGTTTTCGTGAGACAGGGCCAGAACAGTTTCTGGATCCCCTGATCTGACTTTGGAAATTCATTATAAATTAACCAGAGACATTTAGAAGTTATTCCATATATGTATAGATTCCTCTTTGAGTCTAGTTTCTATAGAAACAAACGGCATCAGTATTGAATCCCTGTACAGGGAGATATCCAAATCGTAATGCATGAAGGTCAGTGTAGTCGCACCCTGTAACAGGGGAGACTTTAACTAATAAACTGTACTAATTGGCCTGACCAAAAATTCTAGAAAAAAATATGTAGATGGAAATATGAGTCTAGTTTCAGGGAAAAATTACGAAACTGATTTTCGAGTTTTAGAACTCAAGATATGATTTTTAAGGTGACAGTGACGCAGTTAGCCAACTGCCTGGAAATTTTTAAAATGGACTGTAAAAGTAAATGAATTAAGTCGGTTGGCACCTCGTGTTCGACTCCGGCAACAGTCTCGGGTACGGGGTGTTACAATTTTATTGGTATCAGAGCTACGGTTTAGTCGATTCTAGGACTACCGTAATGCGTTGGGTTTAGCTATACATGTCATTTTATGTGATTATTTGATAGTGTGGTGATTTCTGACATTTGCAAATGTGTTTATTTATAGTAATGAATCCCGATCCCGACCGAGCGGTAGCTGATGATCTTGAGAGTGTAGCGCCTGCTCCCGCACAAGGGACAGCGCCGGCAGACTCTCAACCTAATGCTAGTAACCCGAATGATGAAGCTAGACAAGCTTTCTATAGCGTGATGAATGATTGGTTCAACCAATACATTCGAACTAATACGGCTGTTCCACAACCTCCATTCCCGACAAATACCACCCCCGCACCTACCATACCTCCGGTAACTGACCAAATAAGGTCAAATAAGCCCCCAGTTGACAGAATCCGGAAACACGGGGCTACTGAATTTAAAGCCACGGACAGCGATGATGCCGAGCAAGCGGAATTTTGGTTGGACAACACTATCCGGGTACTAGATGAACTATCTTGCACACCCGATGAGTGCCTAAAGTGTACTATCTCCTTGCTACATGATTCTGCCTACTATTGGTGGAATACGTTGACTTCTGTGGTGCCCAGAGAGCAAGTAACTTGGGAGTTCTTCCAAACCGAGTTTCGAAAGAAGTATATCAGTCAGAGATTCATTGACCAAAAACGGAAGGAATTTCTTGAACTCAAACAAGGTTCCATGTCGGTTACCGACTATGAACGAAAATTTGTGAGGCTTAGACGGTACGCACGAGAATGCATTTCCTCAGAAGCCGTGATGTGTAAACGTTTCGATGATGGGCTGAATGACGATATAAAGCTGTATGTAGGCATTTTGGAAATCCGAGAATTTGTGGCACTTGTCGAGCGAGCTTGCAAGGCCGAGGAGCTCAGTATGGAGAAAAGAAAAGCTAAGGTGGGAGCAAAGGAGTTTCGTAAAAGGTCTTCGGGGAAGCCCTTCCCACAGTTATCGAAGAAATTTAGAGATGGCTTAGGCCGGTCTAGAGACACTTCGGGCTTTTCTAGACGAGATCGCGATCGACCCCCTGTGAGCACACCAGTCACTTCGGTCGCCAGTATTGGAAATGATCGTCGAGACAGAACGGAGTGCCAGTATTGTGACAAATGGCATTCTGGAAGTTGTAGATTCCATGACCGCTCCTGTTACAAGTGCGGGTCAGTTGACCACTTTATCAAAGATTGCCCGAGATTGTCTGAACAGAATGTAAATCAGAGTGGGAAACCGAGTGCTACCACTGCTCGAGGTAGACCATCTAGAAACACGGGAAATGCTAGTGGTGGTCAGAGAGGATCTAGAGATGCTACGACCAGATCTGAGGCTCGTGCTCCTGCTAGGGCTTATGCTATACGCGCACGCGAGGATGCTTCCTCGCCAGATGTTATTACCGGTACTTTTACTCTCTTTGATACTAATGTGATTGCTTTGATTGACCCTGGTTCTACTCATTCTTATATATGCGAAACCTTAGCATCCAGTAAGACTTTACCTATTGAGTCTACTGAGTTCGTAATTCGGGTGTCAAATCCCTTGGGTCGTTAGGTACTTGTCAACAAAGTGTGTAAGAAATGCCCCCTAGTAATTCGAGGTACATTCTGATATATATATTTATACTGCATTTTGTGGGTCAAATCATACACTGAGCGTAAAGCTCACACATTTGTTTGCCTCGTTTCAGGTGACCTTCAAGCTTAGGATTGGACAGCGACACTAGAATCAACAATTTGTATAGCGAAAGCGATTTATGCCAAAAGAAGCAACAAAAGAACAACAGAAAGTCATAGAAAAGAACGCACACAAGGTGTTTGAGTAAATGCTCTCAATATTCTCTTATTCACAAAGAATAATGAAACAATGAATGGAGTGGGTACAAATGAGTGGGAGGCTTTCTATTTATAGTTGAGCTCCCCTAAAATTGACGGTCAAGATACATTTACATCGACAGACGAGATTAACTATATCCCTTATTTTAGGGATTTACAAGATATGCCTTATCAAATCTAATCTAATCTTTACAAGATATGACTCTATCAATCTTCTAAGATTAGTTACCAAAATATCCTAAGTTGTCATATCTCTATTGTCAGGCCAACCAGGCTTCAATCTAACAGGTTTCTCCATACCGAATTGGGCCAGTTCTTGTGGGCCAAATGATCCCCATCTACACAATAGACCTCCATCGAATACATTTAGTGCGATGGTCACGGGTTTTGAACTGTGGTTCGTGACACTAGGTTCTCGTCATATATCGTCTATAGTATTAATAGGTGGTTGCGAAGATAACCTACCTTTGAAGAAAAATGATGCTGGGGGTGTTTGTGACATATCGACAAATAATTGTATGGTGTTGAATAACCTGGTTGTGGACAAAATGTTGGAATTGTAGGTAATGATAGATACATTGATGTTGTTGTTGGCAGTGGCGTGTAATATGGTCTTAGGGAAGGAGGTGATGCAAAAAATATAATTGGAGAATATGTTGATGCATGGTATGATGGTGCATAATGTGGTGCTTGTGTAAAAGAAATGGGGTTAGTGAAAGCACCATAACAGTATGAACTATATTGATAGGGAAGTGGTGCACCTATCAGTGCTTCATGTGAGGTTAGAGCTGATGATGATTCTATTGATGCATGTACTCTCAATAGCAGCCTCATGTGGGGTCGTCTTGGCCTTCTACAACGATATTACCAACTTTTTTCCTCCTCCGAAAGTAGATATGGCTTACCATGAAGTCTAAACTATGTCATGGAATCTAGAGAGATCACCAAATCCGGTGGAAAAATTGGTTCGTGTATAGGTATGAAACTATACCTATGTTCCCAAATGTAGATATATTTGGCATGGAATTTAGGTTTATCTTTCCCCCTCCTCCCGCGCAAGCCGATCTTGTGAGTTCATTGAGCTCTTGGGGTGACGATGAAATACTTTGCTTAGACACAAATTGGCGCATCATTCGATGCGATTCATGCATCTCGACCGTTGCAAAAACTATCAATGACACTTTGATGTGCCAAATTTTGCGATTCGTCAAAAATTTGGTCGAGATGCATTATTGAATTCTTGAATTAGAGTATGACATTCATTCAAACTATAGTATGAAATTATAAATTCTATTATGTACCTAATATTAAATTATAAATCCTTACGTAAATATTATATAATTGAAAAATTCAAAAGCTAGCATCGGTTTATGATTGTTGATCTAGCAATAACTGAATATCTTCGAGGTTGTCTGGTATACCCACATGACTCGCGTTATTGTTCCACCTATTCAAATAATATGTTACTTCAAAAAAAATGAAAAAAATATTATGATAACTATATTATTAAGTGAATTTTACCGTATTACGAGTGGGAATTCATAAGGGGTGTTTACTTGGGGATGTAAAAATGGTAGGCAGTACCATGCCCATGACTGAAGGAGTATGCAACCATTAATTTTAATTTTTGTGCTTTCGTTGCCTGATACATTTATCGGTACAATGTTGCCAACACAACTAATCATTAACCGAGTCACCTCTCTTTTTTTAGGTTGACTAGTTCTAGGAGCCACATTAAGTTTACCAGATTTTGAGATTTATTTGGCATTAAAAGACCCGTGATTAACCTCAGGATGAATACTCGCGTATATTGTTGTATTTCAATGGCACTAGCGAAGTTGTCAATATAATTAAAATTGTCTTCTAGCCATTTCATCTCTATCTGGTTGCCACTCAACTTGTTCGATACTTTGCCTAAGTATGGGTTTGATGGACGGTGCGGTGCGTTTAGCTTACTTTTTGTCTCGCGCTACAATACCTAATCTCATCGCCATAACTGTTTTTACACAAATTGCAAGTAAACGCATTGTCCATCGAAACCCACCCTAATAATTGGTCGTAAATTGCGTTCCAATCACCAACGCCGAATACCCCTATAACGATTGCCCCATCAATTGGTAAACCAAGTTGAAATGCTACATCCTCAAGTGTAATTGTGCACTCACCGTACGAAAGATGAAATGTGTGTGTCTCGGGTCTCCATCTTTCCACCAAAGAGCTAATAAGTGTGGGATCCAATTTAGTCCCCCCAGCATACGAGACACATGCAAGAATCTCGGCTCTTGTCAGTGTTGTTTAATAACAAGCAATGCCCTCGCATTTAAATTGTGTATGTACGTCTTGATAATCTAATTTTTAGTCTGATTATATTAATATAAAAATTATAAATTAATAATGTTAACAATTTAATAATTATATTAATTAAAATTTAAAAAATTAATAATATTTTCTTACCATTTGCAATTGGACCTGGAAATGTGTTTATTATCCAAACGAATAAGTGGCATTGATATTTTAAAAAGTATAAAAATAAAATAATATTAAAAAAATTATGAAATATAAAATTAAGACAATAAAAATTTGAGAGAAATTAAATGAAAATTTGATAATAAAATAATTGAGATAATAAAATTTGAATGCAAAAGAAGGAAAATAAGAGTACATATAAAAAATAAATTAGCTGTTATATTAAAAGTTATTGTTGGATGAAAACGTGTGCAACAAAATGTATTTTCTGTTTCTCGCTCCAAAATTAATTAATTTCTCTAAATTTAATAAAAAAACTTAATTTCTGAATTAATTATGGAAACGGACTTTCTAACTAATTTAACCCTGAATTATTTTTACTATTATTGAAAAAATAAAGACAAAACAGTGATATAGAGATCCAATGCTGTGTATCTGTATAAAACGTGCTGTTACGTTAAGGCAGATCTGGGATTTTAGGACATCAAACAATCGTATCTGAAAGTCTCCACATTTACGTGTCTCTTCCAATCCCATCTCACCACGTGTCTTTATTAATTTTGACCTCTATTTATTACTATTAGTACTACTATTATTATTAATTTTATTTTTCCTCCCCAATCTCTTCTTCTTTTTGCATCCACTGATTTTGCGTTCTTTGTTTTGTGGAATCAAACCTTCGCCGTTGACCATGATTCTCCGGTCGGTATTGGTCTTGGTTCTGTTGGTGGGGGTTTTATTCCCTGCATCGCAATCTTTGCGTTTCGATCTGCAATCGGGACAAACTAAATGCATCGCCGAAGACATCAAGAGCAATTCAATGACTGTCGGAAAGTACCACGTTGTTAAACCTAATGAAGATCATCCTTTGCCCGATACTCACAAGCTCACCGTCAGGGTACTCTTAAAAAAACCCCAACCAAAAACCCAACCTTTTTCTTTCTAATTTTGTGTTTTGAATTTTGGGAGTAGTTTAAGATGTTTTGGGCTGTAAATTGTTGTAGGTAACGTCTTCATATGGGAATAATTTTCACTCGGCGGAAAAGGTGGAGAATGGGCAGTTTGCATTCACGGCGACGGAGCAAGGTGATTACATGGCTTGCTTTTGGGCGCCGGAGCATTCGCCGCCGATCACGGTCACCGTTGATTTCGATTGGAGGACTGGAGTCCACACCAAGGACTGGACTAACGTTGCCAAGAAAGGCCAAGTCGATGTAAGTATTATTATCCCTTCCCACGAATATGTTGCTTTAAGTGGGAGGGAGGGGGGGGGGGTTGGGTGGTGAAGGGACCATAATCGTTGCATCTAAAATATATATAGTTTTGTTGTTCTTTGTAACAACGATTCAATTTAGAGTGCTTGTAGTTTTAAGCGTTGAAAACTACGTAGATTTATTGTAATGATCATTAGGATCATCTTGGTTGATTGGAACTACTTGGAAAAAGATTTAAACCCTAGTTGCTTAGTGCTAAGCTAAAGGGTCTCTCGGTCACGGTGTTCCATAGAAAATTACTGCTTTTTCTTTAGTGTTCAAGGCTTGTTATGTTCTTTTTTTTCATCAGATCCACCATGTTCACTTAGCATGAGATGTTGGTTATGAAGTTCACTAGGCCGATTTCTGTGACTTTGGCCTTTTCTATGAACAAAAACTTCCTTGCTTGCGGTTCAATCTTTGGAGCTACGGATTGGGTTTTTGTAAATTAGATGGACACTCTCTTACATGGTTGTTTCTGCAGCTGTTGATTTGCCCCCTTTGTAAGCAAAACAGGCTGAGAATATAGTTTAATATGTATAAGATCCTGATGCTTAACCCGGATACAGTTAGAGTAACATTAACCTTTTATCTCTCCTGAGTGCTAAAGCAGTTGAGTCTCTTTTCCATATAGCTTGCAAAGATTGTTGCAGTCCTTGATGCATTCTAATTAGTAAACCCTAGATAGCAAACACCAACCCACTATCACTCTTCAAGAACGATTAGGCATGCTAGGTTTTTTGCCTTCCTATTGTTTTCATACCTTTAGTAGTACCTACCTACCTGCCTCTGGAACATTGATGCTCGGATTCTTTATTGTCATCAATAGGTATGAGAAACATTTCACAAAAATTGCCATACTCATTTCAAACACATACCTCAAGTCCGTGTAACATAATTGGTGCTTATGTTCTAATCCCTTATCTGAATCCTAGATGGAAAAAAGAAAAACCTTATTGTTTTTCTCTTTTATTTCTATTGTAAATACCAGGCGATGGAACTTGAGCTGAAGAATCTGTACGATACCATTCAATCCATTCATGAGGAAATGTTTTATTTGCGTGAGAGGTAAGGAAACATCTTATCCGTCGTTGTTGTCGCATAGCTCTTCCTCTTGAAGGAATCTTATTTCTTCACTCACTGTTTTGGGTTCTGCATATGATTCTTTTTGTGTGTGTGTGTGTGTGTTCCAGAGAAGAAGAAATGCAGGAACTGAACAAAGCTACAACCTCCAAAATGTTCTGGTTGTCGTTTGTCTCACTGTTTCTTTGCCTATCAGTAGCCGGATTACAATTTTGGCATTTAAAAACCTTCTTCGAGAAGAAGAAGCTTATTTAAGTTTGTAAGACCATAGGTTTTTTTCCTGTACTGTTGCAAAATATTTTGACAAAAATAATTTTCTAGGTCTCATAGCTGGAATGGGTCTCTGTCATGTGAAATGTGTAATATCTTTGTGGCTACCTTCTATAATGGATGAAGTTTGGGGAGAGAGTGAGGTAAGGGGATACAAAATGACAAGCTTGGTAGTTGTTATTATTACCTATGTTATTCATACTCTTCATTTTTTTTAAAGCATTTATATCTAATACATACTCGGACATGTTTGAATGTGGGTATGAAAGCATGACCTTTTAAATATACAAAAACCGTCGGATACATTTTCATATGCGACACTTTTGTTTCGTTTATATTCTCAATTATGATGATAGAAAATCACCTAATTTCTATCACATTTTGCAACCCAACCAGATTGCAAAATGAAGATTGAGGGCAAAATTTGAGATCCCCACCCAACCCCTTAAGGTTCTTCAAATCCAAGTTGAACCTTAGAATGAAAAGACTGAATGCCGAAGAAGAAATATGTAATTTTTCATAAAATAAACAGGAAAAAAAAGGTAAAGCAACAGGCAGATCTGGCAATATCAGGCATAGCAAGATCATATGACACATACAAAATGAAAAATAATTAAAATTATATAATAGAGATATTAACATGTTAAAATTACATAAATATAAAATATCTTAAACCTGGTCATGACAACAATATAATACAAATGCTGACAGATAAGAATTGTAAAGTCCGGCAACAGGAAATGAGCAACAGCTACCATGAAACAAGCCATGATTCTAAAAGCATACCTAAGCACAAAAACAAAATCCAGAAATTCAACCTGAAAGCTCAAACTAGGACAACTTTGTCCAACCAGTTAAAAAAGAGTACTAATATAACAACATTGATATTTTCTTGCCTATTATTGCTCTTCATAATCAATGGTGAATGGCGATAAGGATGAAAAGTAAAACTGTGTACGATGAGGAAACGTTTTATTATATGCAAATTCGGGTGACCTCCAAAGAGTTGAAATTGAAATGCAGACATACTTTTATGACTGAATTTGGAAAGAGGATAGAGGAAAACCAGTTATGGTAAAATCTATAACAAGCAACTTACTGAGTCTATTTACAGTACCATCCATCGGCACAAATGGGGGAGCTTGGAGGTGATTGGTGGAAACGGAAGGTTTATCATCAGTTACATCAAATCTTGAATACTATGTATTGTATATACTCAAACAATGATCTGAGGATACATTTTTTTTCCTACATCTTTTCAAGCCTCTTGAGAATATCCAAGAAAGAAGGTCTTTGATTCATATCGGCAGCCCAACAATTGTCTGTTAAGCTAAGAAAGATTCAAGAAGAAACCAATCAGCAATTCCACTTGTCCAAGTCCAGCACCTCAAATTGTTTGTTAAGTAACTGTATTAACATTAATTGCTAAACATCTTTGGGAAGAGATTTTGCAGTTAAAAGGTTGGATAATACCAAATGCTAGGAATATGGAGATGTAAGGCAGTATTAAGGTCAACAATATGCAAATCTGCATGCAGATATTATAGCTTATATAACCTACTTATCATTATAAAATTCAAGTTGTGGTTTGACCATGTACATGGTGTAGCACAAGCCATGAACCTTCTAGTAAAGTAAAAGAATTATAGAGATGGCTTACTCTCTGAGTTCAGGGAGGTATGATTTTGAACGAAAAGAAGGTCGGTGTCCTGCTGCAACATACTTAGCTGCTTCATAAGGTTCATAATTCGAGAATGGTGGTTCTCCTTCAAGCATCTGCTCCAAGTAAGAACATCATGCATTAGAACTAATCTCAAATAGATTACCATCAATGTCATTTTGAAGGAGGAAGAAGATTACCTCATAAAGTATCATTGCGAAAGAGAAAACATCCACTTTTTTATCATATTTCCGGTGCTTGAAAACTTCAGGTGCCATATAACGATCTGTCCCAAATGCAAAGTAAAGAACCTAAGAATCTGAGGATCATATGTTATCCAAACGAAACCTGCACAAACACTCACAACTCCCTGTTTCCCCAGTCATTTTGTAGACATCATGACAATTTTGAACCTTGATGAGTTTGCTCAGTCCAAAGTCTCCAACTTTCAAATGATCAGCACTGGAGTTGACCAAAAGCACATTCCTGACAAAAAAAAAAAAGAATATTATAACATGAAAAGTCGATGCAATTCAAAGCTTTCAACCATGGAAGAAAAAGGAAAAGAAATCAACTAGAAAATGAGGAAGATTTTTGTGCTTTCAGAAGGCCAAGTTCATTAACCCTTCCAAATTTACACGAAATATTGTTGAAATATGTGAAACATTTAAAGTTATTTAGGTAGATAAATCTTAGAATAAATTATTTGAAATATTCTAGAATATTTTATTTTATGTTGTAGTAATTTATTAGAATAAGGGAATTATTTTCCTTATCTAGTTTATTAGAATAAGGGAATTATTTTCCCAATTATGTTATGACTCTTTTCTTTATTTAAATTTAGTTGTTTAGGTAATAAAAGACAGAACAATTTTATTAAATGCTCTCTTGAAAACTTTCATAGCATTTGAGGTAGGTTATCTCTAGTAGCATCATGGTTAAAACAACCTTCCTTGGAGATAGGAGATCCAGCAATCAAACAGAGAAAGAAAGTTTTACCGTTGAAACAACTAATGAAAATTATGAGGGCCAAAGTTCTCTAGAAGGGTCTCTATTCACTAAGGAACAACTACAGCATCTACACAAACTTTTTCAATCACCACAATTTCGGATGAATTCTTATCTTCCTAACTCATCCAATAATCCTTCTTCCTCCTTTGCCTAATCAAGTACTGATTTTTCTGTTTTTTTTAGTGCCAAGCCTTGTAAAACAAACACGTGGATCGTTGAATCTAGAGCTTGTGATCACATAACTAGTAGTCATTTTCTTTTTTCAACTTACACACCTTGTGCAAGAAACAAATAAATCAAAGTAGCAAATGTGTCGTTCTCGGCAATAGCCGGGAACAGCCCTGTTAAAATTTCGCCTTCCTTGGTTTTACATGATGTTTTACATGTGCCAAATCTAGTTTGTAATCTCATATCGGTCAGTAAATTATCCCAGTCCTCGAGTTGTCATGCTATATTTGACTCCTCTGTATGTAAATTTTAGGACATAGTCTTGGGGAGGATGATTGGCAATGCTAAAAAATCTGATGGAATTTACGTTCTTGATGACGACCATCTAAGTCAACCAACAACTACTTTATGTTTAAATTCTGCTTCTAGTTTTGATAAGGTTATGATTTGGAATTATAGGCTTGGACATCTTAATTTTTACTATTTAAGATATTTGTTACCTGATCTATTTAAAAATAAAAGTCCTTCATACCACTGTGACTTTTGTGAATTGGCTAAACATCATCGGTCATTCTTCCCACCTCAAAAATATAAAGCTTCCAAATCTTTTTCGTTAATTCATAGTGATGTTTGGGGACCTTCAAGAGTCTCAATTTTTTTAGGGAAACTTTGATTTGTCACATTTATTGATGATTATACTCGCATTTGTTGGGTGTTATTATTAAAAGATAAGTCTAAAATTAAAAATGTGTTTCAGTCTTTTTATGCTATGATGAAAACACAATTTGAAATGAGAATAGAAGTACTTCGGAGTGACAGTGGTAGGAAATGTTTTAGTGACCAATTAGGTGTTTTCTTAACCAAACATGGTATAGTCCACCAAAGCTCTTGTACAAATACACCACAACAAAAATGGGGTTACAGAAAGAAAAAACCGACATTTTTTGGAAGTAATTAGAGCCTTGATGTTCACTAGTCAGATACCACATTATCTTTGGGGCGAAGCCTTGTTAACAGCTACATATCTTATTAATAGAATGCCTAGTAAAATTCTAAACTATAGAACTCATTTCAATCTCTTTAAAGATAACTTTCCTAACTCTAAATTGATCACAGATTTATCCCTCCAAGTTCTCGAGTGTAGTGTTTTTGTTCATCTTCACAACCAAGGTAAACTAGATCCTAGAGAAAAAAATGCATCTTTGTTGGCTATGCTTCTAATAAAAAGGGTTACAAATGTTAATATCCAATTGATAGGAAAATTATTGTTACCATGGATGTCACATTTGTTGAAACGCAATCTTACTTTAATTCTAATCTTCAGGAAGGGAATTATAGTAAGGAAGATTTTATAATTGATCAAGAAAACACTAGGAGTATACAACATAGAAATTCTAATAATGGAGAAGGTGAATTAATAATGTTAATGTTGTTAATGAAAAGGAGTATGAAAGTGTAGAGTCTAATCATGAGAATAAAGAACAAACAAATGAGTTAATTGTTTACTGAAGAAGAAATTAAAATCAAGAAAGTGGAATCCACCAGATTCATCACCAAGAATCCGACCCGCAAGATCTTATCAAAAGTCCAGGTAAAGCTCATAATCTAACCAATGAGTTTTCTGTTTTAGATATTCCAATTGTTAAAAGAAAAGATGTTAGAAATGTTGTCAAATATCACATGTCTAACTTCGTGTCTATAAAGCCTTGTCTGCGACATTCTCAACCTTTGTTTCATATCTCGATATTGAGAAAATACCCAAAAATGTGAAAGATGCTCTGCAAGTTCCTGAGTGAAAGGAAGCTATTTTAGAGGAGATGCGTGCTCTTGAAAAAACAGGTACATGGGAAACAGTAGAATTACTTGTAGGGAAAAAATGTAGGCTGTAAATGGGTGTTCACAACCAAATTCAAACCGAATGGATCTTTAGATGGATACAAAGCCTGACTGGTGGCTAAAGGGTACACTCAAATATACGGGATAGATTATCTTGAAACATTTGCTCCAGTAGCCAAATTAAATTTTGTTAGGGTTCTTTTATCAATTGCTGTTAATCTTGATTGGTTCTTACAGCAGCTAGATGTGAATAATGCTTTCCTAAATGGAAAACTTGAAGAAGAAGTTTACATAGATCTTCCTCAAGGTTTTAAAAAAAAATTTTGAACTCGAGTATGTAAGCTCAGGAAATCTTTGTATGGTCTAAAACAATCTCCTTGAGCTTGGTTTGAACGGTTCACTCAAGTTGTTAAAAAATAAAGTTACTTACAAGGGCAAGCTGATCACACAATGTTCTATCGACACTCACAAAGAGGTAGAATAGCAGTTATTATAGTTTATGTTGATATCATTCTTTTAGGAGATGATGTGGATGAAATAAGGCGTCTTAAGGAGCATCTAGCATTAGATTTTGAGATCAAAGACTTGGGTCCTTTGAAATACTTTATTGGAATGGAAGTTGCTCAATCAAAGAAGGGTCTTGTGGTCTCAAAAAAAATATGTGATTGATCTTTTAAAAGAGGCTGGGATGAGCGGTTGTCGCCCAGCTGACACACCAATTGATCCAAATGTAAAATTCGAAAATAAAGAATGTTGATTAGTTGATAAAGGGCAGTATCAAAAATTAGTCGGTAAGTTAATTTACTTATCACATACAAGGCCAGACATAGCTTTTGCAGTGAGCTTAGTGAGTCAATTTATGCATTCCCCAATGGAGGAACATGAAGAAGCAGTGTTTCAAATTCTGAGATACTTGAAGAGTTTACCTGGAAAGGGCTTATTCTTCAAGAAATTCAAACAAAGAGGAATTGAAGCTTATACAGATGCAGACTGGGCAGACTCAATAACAGATAGAAGATCTACATCAGGATACTGTACATTTGTTTGGGGAAACCTTGTAACTTGGCGAAGCAAAAAAACAAAATGTTGTAGCAAGAAGTAGTGCAGAGACTGAGTTTAGATCAATGGCTCAAGGAATTTGTGAAATGATGTGGTTAAAAAGAATTGTGGATGAGTTGAGGAAACCAATAACTTCACCAATGAAGTTGTGCTTTGATTAAAAAGCTGTCATTAGTATTGCTCACAATCCAGTCCAGCATGACAAGACTAAACATTTTGAGATTGATAGACACTTTATCAAGGAGAAGATTGAAGAAGACCAAGTGTGCATGTCGTTTGTTCCTTCACAATAACAGATTGCTAACATACTCACCAAAAGGCTCTCTAAGACAAGCTTTAATTTTCTTGTAAGCAAGTTGGACATGATTGATATATATGCACCAACTTGAGGGAGGGTGTTAGAAATATGTGAAACCCATATATTTTGAGATATATTTTAAATTTATTTAGGTAGATAAATCTTATTCAGGTAGATAAATCTTAAAATAAATTTAAATTATTTGAGATATTCTAGAATATTTTATTTTATCTTTTAGTAGATTATTAGAATAAGGGAATTATATTCCCAATTAAGTTATTACTATTTTCTCTACTTAAATTCAGTTATTTAGTTAATAAAAGATAGAACAGTTTTATTAAATGCTCTCTTGAAAACTTTCAAATATCACCAATGCACGCAGTCAATGAAATGCATAGAGTCCTCAAAAAATAGCTAGTTGAAGAAAAACCAGAATTACTTGCTCAGCAAAACTGAAATAGAAACTGACTTGCCTTGGTTTTAGATCTCGATGAATTATAACATTTGGCTCATTGTGAAGATAAGCCATACCCCTGGCCACAATCATAAAATCCAGATTAGAAAAATAGCCGAACATTTGAGAGAAAATTAAATGCTATCACATAGCCAACACATTTTCTGCAGATAGGGGCGAAGCCAGGGGGCTGGCATGGGCCCCGCCCCCCTAAAATATAAATTTGATCTTTTGGCCCTTAATTTTTTTTAAAAATTTTAAATTAGTAAAGGTAAAATTGTACTTCGACCCTCTAAAATTATAAAATTTCAATTTAATCATTTACAAATTATAAAGATATAAACTATAAAAAATTAAAATTTTATCTGGCCCCCCTAAAAATTTGTTCTGGCTTCGTCCCTGTATGCAGAGTGACTCCGAGTCAAAAGGACGTGAAGTTAGAAAAATAAAAATAAAAGAAAGCCAATGATTTATCCTAATTAAAAAAGTAACATGATTTACGATACAGTTCTGCATTCTCTCACTCTTTTACTCCAAGGTTTACTCTGATACAAGAGCAGGACACATAGCGCTGCACCGACTATACAACTTAGCCTAGAAACATTCTTATATACCTCGCAATGTCCAATGCAAAGCTGACGGCTGTTGATGCACTAAGCGAACCCTTTTCCTTGAGATACTGGTGAAGATCACCCTGTAATAAAATATAATATAGATCAAAGAAATAGTAATTAGAGCAAAAGTTTCAAAACTCTAAAGAGAAACTGGATTGAGAAACATATATACATTCACATACCCCTTTTAAATACTCAGTAATTAACATAAGGGGCTTCTTGTCAGTGACAGCTCCAAGGAATTGAACTATATTAGGATGGCGGAGCTTTACAAGCAAATTCACTTCATGCCGGAAATCCTGACTGAACCAGCATAGCAGAAAACACACAAGTTGCCTTCTTAATTCAGTAAAAAATCAGGATAGATAGGAAATTAATCATGCTACAACAAGCATCAGATTAACCTGGTAACATATGGGAGTTTCTTTCAAAAATTGAAGCTAATTACAAGAAGGAGATGCATGTGTCACTAAAGAAAATGTTTCATGCCTTCTTCTGTGAACTCAAATCGGTTTATCTTTTCCTTCGGCTGCTTTTCGTTGTCAGTTAGAACATATTCACCTTTTCAGCATAGGACACAAACCAAAGAAGGAAACTTTTATGGGAAAGAGCTTTGGATGCAAACTATAGAGATACATTCAAAACATCGTGGGCTTACATGACCAATCTATCATCTGAAAGTGATGGAAGGATGCGTTTGACAGCTACAGGTGTTCCCCGCCAACTGGCTTTTAAAATCTCACCAAATGACCCCTGGCAATATGAGATATAATTAGAGAAAGCACATATTCCAGAAACTTCCTTACAACCAGAAATTACGGAGCTTACATATGAACTCAAGTTCCAAACCGGCAAATGGAACTTACACATCAGAGAGACACGCCAACAATCTAAACCATTTGAAGAAGTTTGATAGCTAGTTCAAACTTCCATTAGCCCAAAAAACATAATCTCAGGTATGAGCTTTTATAGTAATTAATCTTTCTACTAAGCATAAAAGGACATGTACATTCAGCCATTGTGTATGGGGAGATGATATCATACTTCTAAAGACCACTTCATGATAAGGGCCAATTTTGATGTAAATGTCCATGATGATTGTCAAATTAAAACATGGTAAATCTTGATTTCATCAAATGGTTACTATCTTTCCATGGAGAAGATTACAATTATGCTAGTCCTAAGGTCTTTATTATTTCCTTTCTTGCCACACACCACATGTCTACATCCATGATAAACCCTCTGATTTATCTAAGAATCAGAGGCACTTCAGACATCAAAAATGATAGAAGACATTAGTCTTAGTTATGATAAGAATTATGGCTTTGCTTGGTTGGGAGGATCACAAGGAGGAAGGAAAAAGTTTTATTCCAATGCTTAAGCTACAAAGTTCAGAAGTGGTTATGAAACCTAACAATTAGATAAAAATTTCTAGGTTTCTCATTTTCCATCCTCTTTACCAAGCAAAGCCAAAAACGAAGGTAGATGCATCATGCAAAAATAAAACAACCAGTTTTTCTCAAAATCGTTTTACACTTAAATGCAATTCGCATGCATGCAAGCGGGCTTTGTTCTGCTCCGCAAGTTAGCAATATTAAATAATTGAAATCACACCTTTCCTATGATATTTGAACTAGAGAAGTCCAGCTCAGAAGGGTCAACTTCCCAGTCACACTTGTTTGGTAGAGGGGGCAGAACCGGCTTTGGTTCAAAGTGGCTTCCACTTTGGCCCTGCAACAAACAGAATTTTAACTTAAAACTCACAAGAGAAGCTAGAATGCAAAACTAACAAGGTCTTAATTACAAGCATTTCTACTAGCTCAAAAATCAATCAGATTATAAGAGAGAATTAACAAGCACTATTAAGAGCCAAAAGCAGGGTCCATTTCACTTTTTAAGGAAACTTTTCATGACTTAAAACAAAAATAAAAGTTATCAGATCTATGGATCTGGATCACTTTAAACAACGTTCTGACCAAACAGCCACATCTAATATGATGTCCTTCCAGGCATTCAAAAAATAATAATTCTTAAAAATAAAACAATCCATAATATCAACCATCAAGTCAGCCACCATATCTAGGTCCTCAGTCTTAGAACCAAGTATGAAATGCATAAATGTGGACCAAAATGAAACATAAACTGGATACAGTCAGAGTAATCGCATAAAATCAAAGTGTCATTCCCCGCAAATAATCATTCATCACACGATCAAGGTTTATTACAACCAATAATGCGATTAAGAGAGCAGGCATTTGGAGAAGTCCTTTAACTTTAGACTAAATATCAAAAGAAAATAGTTTGCAAAATACTCTAATGGAAAACTGCAAAACAAAATTCTGAACTTACGTAAGATAATCCACCATTTGACTTCAATAGTTCAATCATATTATGTTTTTTAGCTCCTTCTGCATCAGCTAAAGGCTATCATCATCAAGCAAATAAAAATCAAATCAACAAAATTCAGGTTAAATCCATATTAGAACATTGAAAACGAAAGAAAGCCTTTAAAGCGGCACCGTATTCTTCCAGCGATCTTGGGCGTTGACATCGGCACCATATTCAAGGAGGCACTTGGCGACGTCGATCCAGCCATGGAGCGAAGCAACGTGGAGAGGCGTACGGCTGTCGTAATCTCTAGCGTTGACCAAAGCCCGATCTTCCTCGAGAAGCTTGCGGACAGCGCCGGCGTCGTTTTGGTGAGCATGCCACAGTATCATCGACGTGCGGCTCACTCTTGCCTTCTCCTTTTTTTTGTCTGCTGACGATGTAGAGCTCAACCTCCCGCTCGATCCAGGCGCCGCCAATTCTCCGTCGGATGTGCCGGAGTTCATGGTCAACGATCTAACTTTTTTCGGATCGGAAATGTTTGTTTGTTTGTTTTGTTGTGTGGCTTATATTTTCTGGTGCGATTTGGGCGGAGAAAGTTCGTTCGAATCCAAAGTCAATGTAAAAATAATAAAATAATAATAAAACTTCTTCTTTTGCAGTGGACCGATCTATTTTTCAGTTTTCCATACTAAAATTAGAAGCTGTGCCTATGATCATAAATTGCAGTCACATATTGTTCGGATAAAATACTGGGAGGTCATATTATTTAATATGATATTAGGGACCACATTATCAGGCTCTTTCTATAATTTCTTCAAAAAAATATTTTAATAAAAATATATTTATTGCATTTATAATTTTGTTGTATATATAAAATCTATATGAAAAATAAGGAAACAAAAACATTTCAGGACAATCAAAATGAGTTGAATAGAGAGAAGGATTAGTTACACTATACAGTCTCGAAATTATGGCTTAATTTTTAATCAGTTCTCAAACTTTAAAATATTTGTTAGTATAGTCCTTAGCTTATTATATTAAAGCAGTTTTATGACACATATCAAATTGTAAATACATGTATATTTATCACATGCAAAGTTTAAATTTAATATGCCTTCAATTTTATTAATGCTATCTACTATCTTCTTTTTTAACACATTCAATCAAAAGTTTAAAATTTACTTTGTATGAAATTCAAATTACATTTAATAGTTAAATCGATAATTATTAAGGAAAAAAACTTGATTGACAAATAAAAATGTACGTTCGAGCTCACTGAAGCACGCTTATCTTCCTATTTCAAAGTTGAAAGGGATCATAAATAATTCTAATCATTGTATCAAAAATAATAATTTTGAACTATACCTATTTTTCTTGTCCGATAAAACCAAGTTAAGATGAGAATATAATTCTAAAGTCATGAGAAAGATGGTTCCTCTTATCCCTAAAAAGATATGGTTCTATTAAAGAACTAATGTTGCCAAATAAAGAGAACAAGCTAAATTCTTAGAAAAAGTTGTAGAAACATATCAGGCAACACACCACATATTTGAATCAAATGTTCTTCCGCAATACACCATTAAAACCGAAACATTGAAACATGTTAGTCCGCAAACGATACTTTCTTCCCGGACTCGAAGCAGAGTGGTTAATAATATAACCATTCCTATGTATCACACCCTACGCCATTATCTTAGCAGACCTGACATAGAGGCTGTCTACGACCTTGCCAATGTTGGAAATGGTTTCCAATGTTGTGGGGTAGATGGCATCGGTCTTGGGATCGTTAAATATAACAAGTCATCCGGCACCCTGATCCAGAGTCCCTGCAAACTTCTTATCTAAAATCATCTGAGAAAGTTTCTTCTCCACATGGTCTACAGGCAGTTCAATGAGTTCGGCAATATGAGTGATCTCAACCCTTGAGAATGGCTCAATCAATCTGCAGAGATTCTGCTCCAGTAGAGTGTCGTAGAGGGAAGAAAGGTGCCTGTGGACAATAGGATCTTCCTCTAGTTGAGCCTTGAAATCACGAAGAGCAATCTCAAAAAGCTTCAGGGAACGTTTTGCTTGGGCATCAGCGACAGCTTTCATGGCATCAAGTTCAGGCCCCACATATTGAAGCCCAGCTTTCGATGATATTATACCAGCAACATCATCAGCCTGGCTCACCATTATTTTGCACAGCAGAATATACTTGAGGCTAAAGACAGCTCGAGGATCTTCAAGAGCATTGAAAGCTTCAAATGCTTCGAAGAAATAACTATAAGCAGTTTTATAGTCTTTCTCCTCTGCATGGAGGATTCCACTCTGCAAATCTATATTACCCTGTTGAGCTGGTGGGACATAAATCGCATTTGCTGCTGTTCTTGCAGCTGTTAAAGATGCCTTGGCTTTTGGCAGGTTTCGGAGAGAGAAATGAAGCTTACTCTCCAACAAGTCTATGTCCACAAGAAGCAGCTAGTCATCCAACCTTCTCACTTCCTTAATTAGGCCGGAAAGGAGATTAAGTGCTTCCGAGTACTCCTTGTTCTCTATCAAAAGGCCTGCAAGTTTAGCTTCAACTCGTTGGCGTAGAAAAGTTCGCTTCTCAGCACGAGTCCACTGCACCACTTCTTTGCAAAGAGAAATCTGGAGATCTGATGTTCCTGGTATTTTAGCTACATCATCAATTATACCACGAACAATTTTGGCAGTTTTTGCCTTTGGAATCAACGCAAAAAAGGGCCTCAATTGGGCCAGAAGACTTTTGAGCTCCTCTGCTCGGGTCTCTTGTCTGAGAAGATCAGACAGATTTGTTATGGCCTGCTCTTTAATCCGCACAGCATCAGGAGCAGATGAAGGATTTTGTAATACACGATAGAGGATTGAGATGGCTTCATATGGTGTTTTGGCTTCTAGGGCCCGTGCAAGTGAATTGGTGATTGCTGGGAGATATGATGAAGACATTGTAATTCCAGATCCTGCAAAACCAACAAGTCAGTTTGACATAGATGAACTTGCAGAAATAACAAAATTCCATTACAAAAGGGATACAAGTAACCCAAGAAGTTACTACCTAATTTGACAGCATGGATTGTAGCCATTTTAGTCAGTAAATCTTATACTAAACCAACCCACTGAATGCAGAAGTTGATGGGAATTTAAAAGACAAGCATCATCAAACAACTTGGCTTTTTGATAAAGACACAAGTATTCTTACAAAGCCAATTCCATACTTCAATGGCCATAAAACAATTCATCCTAAATTTTGAAAATAAAAACTTTTCTTGTTCAATCCCTTTGAACATGCATTGACGGTCTAGAAAATCGTTTGTCGTTACATGTACCATGTTAGCTTCAACTACAAAGCATGTCACTTGCTATTGGTATCAACATATTGCAAATGAACAAGAATAAAAAGGCATATCAATATTTCCTGATCACCACTTGCCACTCAAATCTCATTGAAGTTGGCCTCAAATGTTATATTTATCGCTAATATGGAAAGAAAGAGCTAAGCCATCAATAGAAGCCCCTTCGTTACTCGGACTAGGCAATTTGGGGTGCAGTACCTGTGTCAACACGGGGACACAGGTCAGATCCGGCAAAAACCAGCGGACAATGCGGTGGGTGAGAACTGAGATGAGAGGAGAAGAAAACTGATTTGCAGAGACTACAGAGAAGGGTATTCAAATAAATGAACAAAAAAATTGGAGTAACCCTATGTTTCTATATGGGTAAACTGCTCAGTTGGTCACTCAATTTTAGGTGTTTTTATTTTCGTCATTTAAAATCACATCTTACAATCTTCCGCAGGCTTTTATTTTAATCATTTAAGCGTTAAATTTCTTATGACGATTGACTATATACCTACATCATATTTACAGTTTCATTTGCTCACCTAACTTCTGTGTCGCTTTCATTTTATCATATATAAAAATTTCTTCATTTAAGTATTAATTGGGATAAAAAAAATATATTAAAGATTAAAGTGAATAATTATAGAAACTAAAATAATGCATTAAAAATTATCAAATTATACTTGTTTATACCTTGCCAAAAGTTCTATTTTTTTCAATATTGAAAATTTAAATTTCAAAATATCAACATCAATTAAATAAATTGTGAATTTTGTTTTATCTCTCCATAGTGTCAACTCAAATAACTCATCTTTAATAATTGCCTAAAAAATTCAAATTTCTTTTTATTATATGATCTTAAATCTTTCGTATTAAGCTAAACGCAAAGAAAAAAAATCCTCGTATTTAATTAAATTAATTAACTTTATCTTCCATGCCAAACAAGCAATTAATTTAATTAATTGTAAGGTATTTTTTTTATTTTTAGTTTAGCATGGAAGATTTGAGTTTACATAATCAAAATAAATTTAATTTCATAGACAATTATTAAATATAAGGGTGAGCGTTTAATTGAATTGAGTCGAAACAAGTGAAAAAATTTCAAGTTAATCGAGTTAACAAGTCCTATTTTATCATTCTAACTGGATTTGATTTTTTTTCGAATTGAGTTGAGTGAAATGAAATTCGAATTAAGTCGAATCAAGTGAAATTGTTCGAGTTAAATTAAAAAATTAAACATGTCAAATTAAAATCTTGTTACGGTATAACTAATTTCATGTTAGGGCTCATTAATTTGAAACTATATATATATTTGAAAACTTTTCAAAGTAAAATAATAATAAAAAATACTTTAGTATGATAAACTTGAATAATTAATTAACTTATTTAGGTCCCAAAATTATTATTCTATAAAATTTTTAATTTTTTGAACTTTCTTTATATATTTTTTAAAATTTTTTTTGAAAATTTTATAATTTTTAAAAAATATAGTTTTTTTTGAATATTTTGTAATTTTTGTTGAAAGCGATACCAATTTGCTTATTTTCAAACTTAACAGGGACCATAAGGGTATTTACACCAATTTGTTATTTCAATTATTCGAATTGTAAAATTCAACTTGATTCGAACTAAAAACTCGAAACTTGAATTACTTATCCGAGTTGACTCGAAATTTAAGTTTTTTTCGATTTTTTTAAATCGAATCGAGTTTTGCTTACCTGTAATTAAATATAAGTTATTTGAGTTTATTTTGTTAAAGATAACTTGGAAATATAAAATAAAATTTTAAAATCTAGAAAGAGATTAAATTAATTAAGTTTATTAATTTCATTGTTATGGTAACAAATTGGTTGACATTATCAAGGGATACAAATTTTTCAACAATTTATTTAATTGATTTTAATGTTTTGAAATTTAAATTTCAAGATTGATTTTTTTTAAATTTAGGCAATGGGATAAACAATTACAATTTGACAAATTTTAATGCATTATTTTAGTTTTTATTGCTTTTTCACTTTAATCTTTAATTTTTTTACTTGGATCAAGACTTAGGGTCTGTTTGTTTGCTTGTAAAAGGTTTTATGAAAAATATTTCCATTGTTTTCCATATTTGTTTGGTGGAAAGTGAATTCCCACTATAAACCATTTTCCAAAACATGGGAAAATGAGAGCTTTTTTTGGGAAAATGTCTTACTCTTTTCTATTTCCTAAAGACATTTTCCAATTTTCTTCTCTTCACATCCCAGCAAACTTCCCCTTCTCACTTCTCCTTCCCTCTTCCTTGCCACCCTGACATTTACACTGCACCAGTGGCAACGACGTTCATCTTCCTCGAAGGTAAGAATGAAAAAAAAATATCCGTAAGACATTTTACACAATTTTATCTCGTCTTTCTATCTACTCTTGTTAAGTTTCTCACTTTCTTGTTTTTTTTCTTTGATTCCATCTTTGTGCTAGAAAAGCAGTAGTTTCATTGACAAAAAAAAACCCTAGCCATTTCTACTCTTTTTAGAAATGAAACTCTCAACAATTGGGTGATTTTCTCTGTTCAGTTTCTTCGTCCATTTCCCTTCAGTGATTTGCCACTTCAAGCGAAATTAGTTGATTCAAGTTCGAAACTCAATTGTCAAAATAGATGGTGAGACAATTAACTATGGGAAATAATGAGAAATTAAGAACCATTTTGAAATTATATGATTTGTTTGCTTGCTTCTATTTGATTTTTTTCTATTTTTTTTAAATTGTAATTGCTGCTAATTCTGCTTATGATAATTAGGTGATGAAATGGCAAGGCTTTCCTAAGTTTTACTAGTCTTGTGATTTTTTAAGCTTTACTAATCTTTTAGATTGATGTATTTCCTTATTATATAAGATGAATACTTCTTAGATTAGATTTATCAAAGACAAATTTTGATTCTTTTATTGCCCATTTAAGTGTCTAGTTGACTTTGTCTTTAGCATCACTTTTACATTGGTGATTCGTTTTTGTTTTGCTACACAGGCAAATCATCAGTATGTAAATTGGTTAGTGCATCTGTGTTGGCTTGATTTGAGTTCTAGGAATCTGTTGGGAGTTGTGACGCATGTAGAGTTTATATGGTAATTTTACATTATTAATCCATTGATGTGTGTCTGGTGCATGTTTTTGAATGGTAATGATATGTTTTTTTAATTCATTGTGACATTTTGTTTCTTAGTTTTCTCAATAAATCTATACTTTAGTTTTCAAAAAAATAAAAATAAATCTAATTGGGATACTTGTTAATATTGATATTAATTGAAGTATTGACAGGTGTGCGAATTGCAAAGGTTTTTGAGGTTTTGAGTTTCATGATCATTGTAACACCCCAAACTCGACCTAGACACTACGGCCGAATTGGTGTGTTGCATCAAAGTGTTGTTCAAAATCGAGTTGTCGGTAAAAGTTTATTTCTAAAAGTAAAACCTTTTGTACGGGGTTTAGCAAATCATCTCGTCACAAATGTTTGCTCAAAATATTTTCCTTTGGGATATTAATTCAACTTAAATCGTAGAAGCTTTTTTGAAAACTTTGTTGTTTAAAGCTCGTGTTCTTTAGAAAAACGTCAATAGTTTGAAAATTTGAGTTTTCCTAGACTAGCAGTTTAATATAAGAAATCAAAAGCCCATTAAAAGTTAAAAACCCCCAAATGACCTTATTACATAACTAAAACCCAAATATGAAAGCTTAAATAAATTGAGTTATTAACAACCAATTTGCAGACGTGTGGCCACCACTGAGTCCCTCGCGGCTCCAAATCGTCTAAGGCTGGGGATTACCTGCACAGTTAAAAGAAGGTTGAGTTTACAAAAACTCAGTGTGTAATCCCCTATCGGTCAACAGTAACAGTGCATACAGTAACAGTCTGGGCCTAAGCCATATGCAGTAACAGTGTGGGCCTATGCCCAAAATAGTATAATCATAATACAGGTAAGCAACCCAACCCAATCCATCTTGCTCACTACCCGTACCAACCAACTCACCATGTGGGGATTAAATCGACCCACCCAGCCAACTCACCAATATCGCAGCGTAGCTGCTAATAGTAATGCAGCAAAGCTACTAGTAGCGGTAAACGTAGCATAGCCACTATATCAGAATACGTGGCAAAGCCACCAGAGCAGTACTTCCTCCAAATCAGAGTCTCAACCCCAATGCAATAGGTCATGTCATAATATTTCGTGTATGCAAGGTTTCTGTAACACCCCTAACCCGTAACCGACATCGGATTAGGGTTACGAGGCATTACCATATAGACAGTACATTTCAAACCAATTTAGAATCACAGATATCATATAACATCATTTCATAAGCAATCATCTCCTAAGATGGTCTACGAGACCTAAAAAAGAGACATTCGGGACTAAACTAAACACATTCATAAAGTTAAGAACTTTTAAAAATTTTCAATTCTATAGAGGTCACACGCCCGTGTGACTAGGCCGTGTGCCCCACACGAGCATCAGACACGCCCATGTGAACCAACTGTGCCAAAACAGAGCTTATGTACTGACTTATTCCCATGGCCAACAGACACACCCGTGTGCCACTGCCGTGTGATTCTTAGCTAGCTACTAACTTAAGCCCACGGCCAACAAACACACCCGTATGCTATGGCCGTGTGGCACAATGCAGGCTTGGTTTAAGCCAATTTGCCACCCCTTTATGGATCATTCCAAGAAGCCAAATTAAACAACATTCATACAAAATATTCAGCCATTTCATGCTCAAAACATGATTCATTACAACTATTTCATCATCATTCAACAACTCATTCAAACCATACCAAAACTTAACACAAACACACATTTGATAGCCAACTTTCATTGCATAACCTATATTTACAATTCAAAACTTAATACATAAACCTTCTAGCCTATACATGCCATACTTTAAAATATGTACACTTTCAAAAGTACCAAAATGAGATCGATAGTGTGGTGACAATCCTCGACTATCCCTGAGCCTCCAGTAGCTACGATAACTATAAAACAGACAGTAAACACACAGAGTAAGCTACAAAGAGCTTAGTAAGCCAAATACAATTGGTCTAACTACTAAAGCATATAAATACAATTCACACATATAGATTCATAACCATTTCATAGAATAATTCATAAACTTAACCATGCTCCTTTGTTTGCATATATGTCATGTTTCATTTCCATACATATTTCACAGAGGCAGAATTTTGCATATTCAGAAATTTAGTACGATACAAATGTACCTGCATAGGTTATTCATTTCATATACTCAATCTCAGATTTCGTACACTATCATCAGACGGGTCAGAAACGATATAGATGCTCATAAACAAGTACAATGCCGACGTCCTAGACGTGGTCTTACATGTAATTCAATATTGATGCCTCTGTCCCAGACACGGTCTTACACTAAATCAACTACGATGCCGATGTCCCAGACATGGTCTTATACGTAAATCTCAATCGAGGCCTGTGTCCTAGACACGGTCTTACATGATGCCTCAGACAGATGTCAACTTTTCTTAGAAACATACAGAGCTTTTCAAATATTAACATATTATCATACTTTACTCCAAAGATATTCATCAGGCACTCAAGGCCATCCAATACAGATTACAGTTTATATGTGTAAAATTTATTTCAATTAACACGTAATTGTAATTTGACTTACCTCGGACGGATCTCGGATAAAACGAGTCGACTATTTAACTATTTTGGACTTCCCCAAATCTAAGTCTGAGTTTCTTTGTTCTTGATCTAATACAATACAAATTCAACCATTCAATCATTCATTTCATTCAATATAATCCATATACACATATTTAGGCCACTTTGCATTTTAGCCCTTACATTTTCACACTTTGACAATTTAGTCCATTTTTCATAAAATCACAAATATGCAAAATTTCTTTGCAACAATGGCTAACCAAATTTTCATGGCTTCTATATAAGCCCAAACAACATGTTTAATTCACAATTTAGTCCTTCAAAACCTCATTTTCAAAATTTAACCCAAATAGCTCAATTTCATCAAAACTCAAAGACAAAACTTATGAACCATCTACCAAGCCTTCATAATTCATTCAAAAAAATCAAAAAACTCATGATATCAACAATGGCATTTCATGAAATCTTTAACAGAAACAGAAATTCAGACATGGGTTTTGAAGAACACGAAACAACGATCACAGAAATGTAAAAATTATCAAAAATTGAACAAATTTCATACCTCAATTTAGCTACCAAAGTGCCGAATGTACAAAAGCTTCAAACCCTTCTTTCTTTGGCTGATTTTCGGCTAATATGCATGATAATAAGCCACCTTTTGTTTTCATTTTATTATAATAAGCATTATAATCACCTTTTACCATTTTGTCCTTAATGATATAACATTAAATTCACCAACTACATGACCATTTTTGTCCACCATTAAAACAAATGGTAAATTTGACATGCAAGGACTTTTATTTTAAAAGCCAAGCCAAATAGGTGCTTTAGCATCTAGCACTCAACTTTTACACTATACGCTATTTAATCCTTTTTCATATTTAAACATAGAAACATACAAATTAAATCACAGAAATTTCACAGATGTAAATTCACATATCACAGGCACAGAAAATAATATTAAAATATTTTTTAGACTCGAATTTGTGGTCCCGAAACCACTATTCTGACTGGGGTCAAAACTAGATTGTTATAGTTTCATACTTAGATACGACTATGCATATATCATACACTCATCAATTAACCTACCTCTAAGGTATAACAATCATTTCTGCCCATTAGGTAGTAATTTTTACCCCTCAGGGGTATTTTGGTCATTTTATCCTCTGAGGTCTCAGTATAGATAATCGATTTCTCGGAAGGTCCACAGTCTCCTTGAGCGACTTAAGTAACCTAAACAGAGCTAACGGTGTAAATGGGCCTAAGACCCATTATTTAGCCCAAGTGGGCCCACAAGCTCTTGTGGCCCACTTAGCCCAAATTTAGCTACGGCTATATGACCCACATAGCCCAGTCCAAAATTTCTTTTTTTATGACCACTTTAACACAGAGTTCCAGTCCAATTCCACCTCCTACATAGCTCAAACAGCAAAATAAATACTCCATTGCGCATCTCAGGACTTGAACCTTAGATCTCACAGTTACACAACACGCCACATTGCCACTCCACCACAGGCTCTTTTTGTGTCACAAAATATCCTCAATTAATTATAAGGTCTATAGGCCAAAGTCCAGGTTCCTTTAAAAGAAAAACCAAAATAAATTGCAAGAGCCAAGACTTGAACCCAAGCTCCCTTGCAACCTTAATGACGCCACAACCACTAGACTACATGCTTCCTTGCGTCATTTACTTAACACAATAATTTAAAAGGCCATCATCCAAGCATCCAGGGTTTTATTCACTTAAAACTAAAATTTTTGCTAAAGCTCAGGTTTGAACCCAAGATTTCTCAGACACTTCACAGAGCACTTAACCACTGAAGCAGATACACAGTTGTATCATTTCCTTGTAGAATTAACTACTTATATACAACCTCCCTATCAACCCATACTCAAGGCCCAATACTTCTAGACCCAAATTCGGGGCGTTATAACTCTACCTCCTTTAAGAAATTTCGGCCTCAAAATTTGCCTGTTCAGAATAAGTGAGGGTATTGCTACCGCATCGCCTCCTCAGGCTCCCATGTGGCTTCCTCTAAACTGTGATTATGCCAAAGCAGTTTGACCAGTGGAACAGATTTCTTTCTTAATACCTTAACATCACGATCCAATATCTGCACTGGTTCCTCCTCAATAGTCAATCAGGTCTAACCTCGATTTCCTCAACTGATACAATGTGCGAGGGATCAGAACGGTACCGCCTCAGCATTGAAACATGAAACACGTCATGAATCCTATTCAACTCTAAAGGCAACTCAAGTTGATACGCGATCGGTCCTACCCGTCTAAGTATTCAGTAAGGTCCAATAAACCTAGGGCTAAGCTTGCCTTTCTGCCCAAGCCTCAAAATTTTCTTCCATGGTGAGACCTTGAGAAAGACATAATCCCCCACAGTGTACTCGATCTCTTTACGCTTCAAGTCTGCATAAGACTTCTGCCTATCAGATGCTTCCTTTAACCGGTCTCGAATCAGTTTCACCTTATCTTCTTATCAGAAATTAATTCTGCCCCTAGAACTCGCCGCTACCCAGCTTAGTCCAACAGGTAGGAGTATGACACCTACGACCATACAATGCCTCGAACGGTGCCATTCAAATACTGGACTGGTAGCTGTTGTTATAAGCAAACTCTGCCAATGACAAATAATCCTCCCAACTGCCTCTGAAATCAATTACACAACCTCTTAACATGTCTTCCAGTATTTTAATCACCCTCTCTGACTGCCTATCCGTCTGAGGGTGGAATGCAGTACTGAAATCTTGCCTTGTACCCAAAGCCTCGTGTAACTTTTTCTAGAACCGAGATGTGAATCTAGGATCTCTATTAGATATGATAGAAACCGGTACACCATGCATTCTCACAATTTCAGCCACATACAACTTGGCCAATTTCTATAATGAATAATCTGTGTGAACCGGTATAAAATGGGCAGATTTAGTCAATTGGTCCATAATCACCCATATCGAATCCTTCTTAGTCAGTGTCAAGGGTAGCCCACTCACAAAATTCATGGTTACCCTCTCCCACTTCTAGAGTGGAATTTTAATTGGTTGTAGTAACCCAAAAGGTAATTGATGCTCAGCCTTAACTTGCTTGCATGTCAGGCACTTACTCACATACTCAGTAACTTCGCGTTTCAACCCTGGCCACCAGTACAGCTCACGAAGATCTCGATATAACTTGTTTCCGCCAGGATGCATAGCATATGGACTACTATGTGCCTCTTATAGTATAGACTGCCTCAGATCAGAATCCCTAGGTATACATACTCTTCCACGAAAGCATAATACTTCTTTTTCATTTAGCCCAAAATCCGTGGTTTCACCATTCTCAACCTGTCAAAAATGAGAAGCTAGCGACTCATCTAGCAACTGTTTCTCCTTAATTTGATCAATCGAAGTTGGTCTCACTTGCAGTTTAGCTAACAAGATACCATCATCGAACAGGCTGAGACGAACAAACATTGCTCTCAAATCAGATACAACCCTACGAATCAGTGCCCAGCTACCACATTTGCTTTACCAGGGTGATACTCAATTGAACAATCATACTCCTTAAGCAACTCTATCCACCTTCGTTGCCTAAGATTCAACTGCTTTTGAGTAAGAAGATATTTGAGGCTTTTATGATCTGTGTAAATAATCGTCTTTTCACCGTATAACTAATGTCTCTAAATCTTCAGTGCAAACACCATCGCAGCTAATTCCAAGTCATGAGTGGGGTAGTTTGTCTTGTGAGGCTTGAGCTGATGAGACGCATAAGCAACCACCTTACCCTCTTGCATCAACACACAACCCAAGCCAATGTGCGACGCATCATTGTAAACAATAAATTTATAACGCCCCCGTACTCGAGACCATCGCCAGAGTCGAGCACGAAGTGTTAGTAAACTTAATTCATCAATTAAACAACTTATTACCAGCTATGCATGACAACCAAGCATATGCACATCACCAATATCAAACATAACATAAATAACTAGATTTATAAGTCAGAATCATTAGCTCACTAAAGACCAATATATTTGGCAAAATTATAATAACACATGTTATAAAATTAGGTCCCTATACATGCCACTCACTTGATAATTCTAACATATGTGTTTATACTGTCAAGGTGTTGGCTTGATAGTGTGATGCTGCCTCTGACGGTCTCCAACCCTGAGCTAACCTGACAACACTAAAAGAAATGGAAAGGAGGGGGTAAGCTTTATGCTTAGTAAGCTCACATGAAATAATAATAAGTAGTTTACTAACATGCTTCCCACAATAAAACTAACTTATTTGTACATTTACACATGTTCTGGTTAAGCTGTTTTCTTGAGTAACAGTCACTAAATCATTTATATTTAGAGCTATGAAACTCCAAATTAAGATCCGTAAATTTTCCAAAAAACTAGACTCATATATCTTTCCACAATAAAATTTTCAAAATTTTTGGTCCAGCCAATAAGTACAGTTTATTATTCAAAGTCTCCCCTGTTTCGCTGTTTAACAGCTTCGACCTTTCTTTACTAAAATTTATTTATCTCATAGTACAAAACTCAGATGATGTTTTCGTTTGTTTTTATTAAAAGTAGACTCATCCAAGATTCTAGGCATATAAATTATACCCCAAAATTATTTTTATATAATTTTTAACAATTTTTCCAAGTCAGAACAGGGGATCTCAAATTCATTCAGACACTGTCTCACAAGAATTCAAATATCACATAATATGGAATTCTTTTGCTTTCTCTGTTTCTTTTATGTGAAAATAGACTCAATAAAATTTAATTAAATATTTTATTTGAAATTTAATTCAACTTCCACAATTTTTTGTAAATTTTCAAATTCATGCACTACTGCTGTCCAACACTGTTTTACTACTAAAGTTCACTTTTGCACAATTTCACTTTATCCATTCCATTTTACCGAGGTTCGCTTAAATATCGAGCATATTGCTCATAAATTTAAATAAACATATACTTGCATTTGTTCATCACATAATCACTTTCACATTTATTTTCACTTAATTGATTTCCCGTTGAACTCATCTGAATAATAACATATACACAATTGCCTGTACATTTTCTCATTTCCACACTTGTAGCCGAAGCTATCTGGTACGCATAGTAGCCTGCACTTAGTACTACACATGTGACCAATTATCTGGTACACATAGTAGCCTGCACTTAGTACTACACACGTGACCTAACCATCTGATACACGTAGTAGCCTGCACTTAGTACTACACACGTGATCAAAGTTATTAGGTACGCATAGTAGCCTGCACTTAGTACTACACATGCGACCAACAATCTGGTACACGTAGTAGCCTGCACTTAGTACTACATACGTGACCTCACAATAGCTCATTTGTATCGTTTCTATTCCGAAGGTTCAATCGAGAAATTCCTCACTTTTCAACATTTTATTAAATTGTCCGTAATCAATTTAAATTCATAATTTACATCAAATAACCATTTGATAGGCAACCACATTTCATATGATATCAAAATATATTGACATAAAAAGAATCGATAGATTATTTATATACGAACTTACTCGAAGTGTCGATCTCACTATCCATAGTACCAATTGTCCATTCATAGTATAATAAGACACAACTCAAATAGCAAATCAGCTTTTAAGAATTTACATAACATAAATCACATATTTCATATATCACTTGTCATGTATCATCATTTTCTTGCATTCAATGTAACATTCTTTCATGTCATATTTCCACATCATAAACACCATTCCATCAACTTTTCCAATATATTAAATCATACAATATATGGAATAATAGTAAGAAATATAATTCAAACATAACATTGCATTATTATTATCATACGAACTTACCTCGATACAAAATATTAACAATCGAGCCTATTCCTTGTAAACTTTGTTTTTCCCTCGATCACGACTTAAATCTCGTTTCTCTTAATCTATAATACCAAATTAATTTATTTAATACATACATTCATCAAAACAGCCTTTAATACGAACTTTGGCAAAATTACCATTTTGCCCCTAAACTTTTGCATAATTACACTTTTTCCCCTAGGCTCGGGAATTAACTTCATCCCTTATTCTTATGTTTTATGACATGCTGATCATTTTTCCCTTCTATGACAACATCAAATTCTCACTCTAACATGCACTTATGACTATTAGGTATTTTTACCGATTAAGCCATTTTACTCGTTTTCACTTAACACCGAGTAGCACAAGTTGTCTAACATAATTTAAAACCTCATATTCTATCATAAAATACCAAAATACACAAATTTCACCTATGGATATTTTTCCAAATACGAACCCTAGGTTGAATTATTGCTAGCATAAGCTTAATCAAGTTACTGGGATTCCAAAAACGTAAAGAACTTGAAAAACGGGGCTAGAATGGACATACTATTGAGCTTGGAAAGCTTGAAAACCCTAGCCGTGGCTTCCCCCATGCTAATTTCGGCCTCCATATGTAAATGACCAAAATGCCCTTACTACTAAACTTTCAAAAAAATTCCATCCATGTCTAATTTTTGTCCACAAACTTAAAAATGGTCTAATTACCATTTAAGGACCTTTGATTTAAAAACTCATAACAATTAAACACTTCTAACATGTAAAACTCAACTTTTGCACTTTTTACAATTTAGTCCTTTTGACGAAATTGAGTGCCCAAACGTCGAAATTTTTGAACGAAATTTTCATGAAATCATTCCATGAAATCGTAGACCATAAAAATATAATAAAAATGAAATTTTCCTTGTCGAATTTGTGTTCCCGAAACCACTGTTCCGACTAAGCCTAAAATCAGGATGTTACATTTCTCCCCCCCTTTAGGGATTTTCGTCCCCGAAAATCTTACCAGAAAAGTGGTTTTGGTTTTTCAATTGGATTGTAACACCCCTATCCCGTAACCGTCGCCGGAATAAGACAAGGCGTTACCGAAAATCAGAAAACAGATCTTAACAGTAAAATTTTGAACATTCTCTTGAAATAAAGATTTTTTTTTATATAAATGCTAGACACAACCAGTGATCGAATTTCTAACTTATAAAATTAAACATCCAAAAGATGCCATATTCGCATGGCTTAAATACGTTAACCAAAATATCCTTCCACTATTAGTCTATTCTATACATGCCTTAAACCTTAATGATATACAAACTTTATCTACTCACATGATAACTCGATAGTGTGATGAAATCTCCTCTACTTCCAACCCAAGCAATTTCTCTGAAGCCCTATAGACATAGGAAAAACACACAGAATAAGCTTTGAAAGCTTAGTAAGCCTTAAGCAAACAAATCATTTCAATGATTATGAAAATTCCATATCACTAATCCAAATTGAAAAATAATCTCAATTGCATATACATTCATAGTACTTTTAAGTTCATATAACCTTATTAAATAGCTGCACTTATTTATTTTTACAAATAACTTATGACTATGATTTTAAATTCGTGTGATAACTGTCAATTCATTCGTATGAACAAAACTTGCACATATCCAATACATACCAACCAAAACATGTCATATTTTTCCATGTTTGATTCATGGAACCACAAGGTCACATGTCAAGCACATATAGCGTATATTTATCTATTATTTATCACGTCTCATTTTCACATGGACTACATACATCTGACCAAGTTTATTCAATGTTCACAACATAATCACATAATCACTACAAGCTATCTTGCTGAGCAGCAGTCACTAAATTATTTATAACTGGAGCTACAAAACTCCAAATCATGTACTGTTAATTTTCCCTGAAAATATACTCATATATCTTATATATCTAAAATTTTCAGAATTTTTGGTTTGACCAATCAATACCAGATTTTTCTTAAATTTTCCCCTGTTTCACTGTTTGAATATTCTGACCATTCTTCACTATAAATCAGATTTCTCATTGTACAGAATTCAAAATATGTTCTCGTTTATTTCATTTGAAACTAGACCTATTAAGGAGTCTAAGAATATAAATTTTATCTTATAATCATCATTATACAATTTACAATGATTTTCTAAAAACAAAACAGGGGATTTCGAAGTCATTTTGACTCTATGTCACGCCACTTCAAATATCTCATTATCTACAATTCTTTTGCTTACACGGTTTCTTTTATAAGAAACTAGACTCATTAAGATTTAATTACATAATTTATTCAGCTTCTAATTCAATTTCCACAATTTATGGTGATTTTTCACATTCACGCCCAAGCAGATTTATTACAAATTTGCTCTTTCACACATTCCTTGCATTCAAATTATTTAAACATGTATATCATGTCATTCAAGATCGAACTCATATAACATAGGCATTAAAATGCTTCACTATCAACTTAGTTCAATTGAAACGAATAAAATACAATATCATATTCACATTTAATTTTCCATGATCGTAATCACCTAAAAATAAAATCATATACTTCTACAAACCTTTCCACAAGGACCAAGTGTTTATATTTGAATATAAACATAGAATCACTTCACATAACTTCACACATTTACCGAATGTATCATGATCACATTTATAGTCATAACACTTATTCACAGATGCATCACTTTATACATTTATAATTTAATTCAAATCAAAATCGCATACGAGTACATGATACATACCTGACCAACTTAATATGTAATACACTTTCAATTTGTCATCTTAGTGTAGGATCTTGTAATTGTATACTTTTATCAAATTCATCAGCACTTGGCCTGCTAGGTATAAAACCCGAAATTATATTATCAGCACAAAGCCTGCGTGACTTTAGCTCGGATACATTTCCTGCACGAAGCCTACGGGACTTTAGCCCGGATACATTTCCAGCACGAAGCCTACGAGACTTTAGCCCGGATACATTTCCAGCACGAAGCCTGTGGAACTTTAGCCCAGATACATTTCCAGTATCTTGCATATTTTTTTCACATGTTAACACATTTCACATAACATATCACATTAGTAATTCAATTGCTTCATTCGAATATAAGCACAAAATGTACACCTACCCTTTAACTTTTGGTTCAATAATCATACATAAAGAACACATAATCTTTTCACTATCCCAGTTTCACTTTTAATAACCATTCGGCTATATGCCATATTCACAAATTATTTCACACACAACCTCGATCAAGTAGGAACAATAGTCACAATTCATCAATTATACAAATATCCCATTCTTTGACTTTGTTTCATAATAGCTATTCGGTCACCACATATATACCATTCAATTCACATTCGACTTTATACAAACAAGTACAGTAAAATTGTACACACATATTACACACTTTCACATCATTACTTAATAGTCATTCGGCCACATTATATACATAAATCATCCATTTCATATTCGGCTTTATAGCCTAAATTCAATATACTTATTGCAAATTGAACTTGTAAAGGTAAAATAATTTCTTATCATATTATATAATCTTAAGCGCGCAGCAAATCAAATTTAATTGCTTAAGGACTTACCTTGAATGTCATTGCACAATTACGGATTGATTAATCAACTACTTTTGCTTTCCCCCTTTCCGAATTTAGCTCCTTTTTCTCTTGGGCTTAATTCAAACAAACAAATAAACATTTATTCACCTTAATCCATCTTTGATACGTAAAGATAAACTCGCACACTTAGTGCTCATTAACCGATCTCGTACACTTAGTACTCGGTATAAATTCAGTTTGCACACTTAGTGCCAAATGATCAATTTTTTTACACTTAGTACTCATTACCAATTTCACTTCGCACACTTAGTGCTCATCTCAAGCTTACTACCATTTTGAATATATATACACATACTTATACCATAATCGGCTAGATCAAATAAATGTATATATATATTCACCTTCGGTGATATCAAACCATACATATGTATTCACTTTTGATTATACCAAACTATACATATATAATTATGTACTTCCATTGAATTCATGAATTACATTATAATTAAATTCAATCAACTCAATTGCTTAAAACTTACCTCGATTATCGACGGATTAAGTTTGTCGGCTATTCAATTAATTTCGCTATTCTCTTATCCGCTTCTGATCTCCTCGTTTCTTGATCTAATTAAAATTTCAATTTCAACTCATTCAATTTAATTTATAAACAAATCAATTCTTAATGCATAATTAATAAGTTTACTTATTCGCTCCTCATGGTATTCAACATTTGCTAAATAGTCCAAAGTATTTAATAATTAAAATACATCAATTCTTTATTTCAATGTACCATAACCGAATGCTCCATATGCCTATATGAATCCTTACATATCTTCATTTTGCAATTAACTTCCCATTTAACAATTTATTTCATTTTCATACCATAAACACAAAATCACCTAACATCTAAATTTAAACCTCAATAATCAAACACCAACTCTTATTTTCTAACACATTCAACAAAGAACTAAAACATTTCTTCATATCAACCTCATGACCGAACATTCAATGTTCAATAATTAGGAAAATAAATTCATGGGTTATGATCAAAAGACAACTAACATCTCAAAAATGCAACCAATTTCAAATTAAAGCTAAACACATACCTAAATTTTGAATCAAGGAAGGCCGAATGTCTTGTTTCTTTTCTATTTTCTTCTTCTTTTTATTTCGACAAGAACAAGGCAAGTGGTTTTATTTTATTCCTTTTCTTTTATTTTTATTACTTTCATTTCATATAATATAATAATACTAATAGGTAAAATGCATATATTCATTATATAAAACTAATAACAATAACAAGTGCCGTCCACTACACTTGGAAATGGCAAAATTTCCTATGAAATCCCTCCACTAATAATAGTCCTCATAATTTGGTTATCACCAAATAACTCATTAAGTTTTAATATTATGCATTTAGACCCTATTCAATAAATCGGCATTCAAATGATGCAAATTTTAAAATAAAATTTCACGCCAACCAAATTCATGCATTCAAAACATAGATAAATAATAAATAAATAATAACTTTTTTTTTACTCAGATTCGTGGTCCCGAAACCACCGTTCCGACTAGGGTAAAAATCGGGCTGTCACATGGATTCCTCAATCCTATAATCGATGTCAAAGAATTTTCACTCAGGCTAAACTTTTACTACCTCTCTCTTTAAATTTTACAAACAAAAATCGTAAGTGGTATTCACTTTACAATACTTTTTTTGAAACTTAATCTCTACTAAAAAGCTTATGTACTCAAAAGCCCGATCCATACCATCATGTTACATATACATTCGCACCAGAATCTTTTTGGATTCAAATAGCAAAACTAGTCAATTCATTTCGGCCTCATACTCTTTATAATTTCACACAGTCCAATTATTTGTCAATTCAACCCTCACTTACTTTTTATTTCAAACCTCTTCTGGCTTTCCAAAGAAATCATGATATGAAACTCGGATCTCAATCCGATCGGTGGAGATTAAAATTCCATGATATCTAACATTCATAAAGACATGAAATCCTATAAATCTGCTGAGTAGACATTTGGGTATACCAGCATAATTTGCATATCTCATAACGTTTAACAAAACTACATATTACTTTCCTCTTTCAAGGATAGGAATGACTCAGACAAGAAAATCCATAGTAACCTTTTCTATTTCCATTCTAATTCCTAGACGACAAAAATAATTCTGATGATTCTTGCTATACATCTTTAAACTTTCAACATTTTAAGAATTTGTACTCAAAGATAAACAATTATCGTTTCAGCATTTTTTTATACCCAGATTATCTTCATATTATCAATATCAGATCTTCTTATTCTCAAGTATGCACATCTCATTAAGTTCTAGACATATACTCCATACAGATTGAACAATCAAGTCGACCTTATTCATCCGTAATTGATATTTCAAGAAATTCTCTCTTCTATTCAACAGAACGATTCAACATGAATCATTCCAAATTCACTCATCATGCTAATCGAAGACCATAACAAATGCATTAGCATAAGTAATACTGATACCTCAACTGAATACATTAACTCTGATTAACTTACTTGAGAAAGGAAATTCACCATACACATTGGGACTTGAAATTTCACCATATTATCAGGATCAATTCAGAGGTATAGTCATATTTGTTCTTTATATACATCAATCACAAGCTGAAGGTCATGCTCTAAATGCAAGCCATGATCAACAATTTACAAGATAAAATGTCCAGAAAAACCAAGATAGAGAAATCTGAAATAGAGAAGCCAAGAATAAAGAAATCCAAGATAAAGAAATCCATGATACGAAAATCCAATTTACAGCACTGCTTCAGAAGACCGAGAACCAAACTCATAAAAATATGAAAGTCCCCAATAGTTTTTTTAAAGAAAAGAAATCCAGAATAATATCATTCCAAACCACTGACAACAAATACAACTGGAACTATCTGCTTCTCGTATATATATAAAATCAATCAGAGCAATGATCAGTAGAAATAGAATCATGGCACCATACACAATTTCTCATTGATTCCCAACAGGCGAAATATAACAAAATACCAGAGAAAAACAGAACCGTGCAGATTATAATTCAATTAGACTAACAACACATTCATCTAACGTTAAGATCAAGGAACATTTCCTTATTTCGAATATTATTCCTTTAACTATTTCTACCATCCCAAGTTCCATAATATTCCTTTCACTAAGAAAACCAGTTCATGGGGGAATTTCAATCAATACATTTCTCGACATCATACCAGGATAGATCGTTTTACCAAAATTAACTTTTCCGCTAACTGTGATGTTGCAAAAATTAAACAGTCTTTCGATCAATCCGATATCTTTCTAGTTCATGTCTGTACTTATCAACCTATTCTCAATCTCTAATCATGCTTATAACCATTCCATCATTGAACTCTTTGGTTTCTCACCTGGAAACTCATTCAACATAAATCTCAGGAATTCCCTTATAAAACACCACTTTGGTAAGGGGGAGGGGTTGTAGGGCCTCTGACTCAACTCTCATATACAAATGTAACACAGTTTTCATCATAGCAATCACATTTCAATCATGTCATTCATTTGGAGTAACTAACATTCATATTGACTTTACACTCACTTTTTAGTTATCTTATTTAAACAAGTGTACTTATACATGTATTTCAATGTTTCCTAGATAATATTACTTATGCATTCATTAAATCAGACATGTCAAGCACATAATATCATATAAGGGCCAAACAAACATGGATAAGTATATCACAATCTAAACTTTTATCTTACACATCATCATATACATATCATTCAATTATATATATCAATCCAAGCAATTTAATACAATTACTCAAGTTATACGAGCTTACCAATCATAATCATCCCAACCAATATACATGAATATTCATCTTATCAATATTTTTGATAAGTTACTCAAACACATGCATTTGTTCAAATAAATCGATCATATACATCATGGAATTATCTATTAATCATAAATAAACTTATTTCGCCATGTACACATTTCATGAATCCTCATTCGCACCTTTCCAAGTTTCAGTTCGTCATGACTATACTTTACTCGAATATTTTAGCATCACATTCAACATGATTGGTATAGCTCGGCTGGAGAGTACCTTTGTCCAAACAAAATGGCTCTCATACGCGTCGGGAGACATCACACTAGCACGGATCGGTGACATGTATCGTTACACATGCTAGATTAGTCCGAGAATCGACTAAACCATAGCTCTGATACCACTAAATGTAATGCCCCCGTACCCGAGACCATCGCCGGAGTCAAGCACAAAGTGTTACTAAACTTAATTCATCAATTAAACAACTTAAACAACTTATTACCAACCATGCATGACAACCAAGCATATGCACATCACCAATATTAAACATAACATAAATAACTAGATTTATAAGTCAGAATCATTAGCTCACTAAAGACCAATATATTTGGCCAAATTATAATAACACATGTTATAAAATTAGGTCCCTATACATGCCACTCACTTGATAATTCTAGCATATGTGTTTATACTATCAAGGTGTTGGCTTGATAGTGTGATGCTGCCTCCGACGGTCTCCAACCCTGAGCTAGCCTGACAACACTAAAAGAAATGGAAAGGAGGGGGTAAGCTTTATGCTTAGTAAGCTCACATGAAATAATAATAAGCAGTTTACTAACATGTTTCCCACAATAAAACTAACTTATTTGTACATTTATACATGTTCTGGTTAAGCTATTTTCTTGAGTAACAGTCACTAAATCATTTATATTTAGATCTACTAAACTCCAAATTAAGATCCGTAAATTTTCACAAAAACTAGACTCATATATCTTCCACCATAAAATTTTCAGAATTTTTTGTCCAGCAAATAAGTACAGTTTATTAATCAAAGTCTCCCCTATTTCGCTGTTTAACAGCTTCAACCTTTCTTCACTAAAATTTATTTATCTCATAGTACAAAACTAAGATGATGTTCTTGTTTGTTTTTATTAAAAGTAGACTCATCCAAGATTCTAGGAATATAAATTATACCCCAAAATTATTTTTCTAGAATTTTTAACAATTTTTCCAAGTCAGAACAGGGGATCTCGAATTCATTCAGACACTGTCTCACAAGAATTCAAATATCACATAATATGGAATTCTTTTGCTTCACCTGTTTGTTTTATGTGAAAATAGACTCAATAAAATTTAATTACATATTTTATTTGAAATTTAATTCAACTTCCACAATTTTTGGTAAATTTTCAAATTCATTCACTGCTGCTATCCAACACTCTTTTACTACTAAAATTCACTCTTACATAATTTCACTTAATCAATTTTGTCTTATCGAAGTTCACTCAAATATCGAGCATATTGCTCAAAATTTTCTTAAACATATTGATACGAGTCACAAAAGCCCAAATTCTTGAGGGCAAGGCCCAATAAGAAGATTCCAAGCCCAATCAAGAAATCCACCCATACTTAGTTGAAAATCAGGCCAAATTGTCAAAGTGGCCCAAGTTGTAAAGTTTTATTTTTATTTATTTATTTATTTATTTTACTTAGTTTAAATTTTTATATTCAGTCCAAGAGTCCCAAATAAAAGACCCTTGGCCGAATTTCCATATTAAAATAATTAGGAGTTTTTTTTTAGTTTTAGTTTTAGTGTTCTAATTAAATTAGAAAAACATTTGAAAGGCCTATTTATATGGCTTGGCCAGCCACCCTACATTAAATTACAATTACATTGAAAATTTCAGATTTGATTTGAGTGAAAATTCTCTTTGAGTTCTTCAAGATTTCTCTCTTGAGTTTTCTTTAGAAGTTGTTTTAACAATCTTGTGATTGTGGGAGCCATCTTCAACCTTCTTCTTGCCATTGATATTCTTTGGAGGGGAGATTAGAGCCGTTTGAAGGGAGTTGTGAGATCTTTCGAGATTTCAAGGCTTCTTAGGACTTATCTTTTAATTTCTTACTGTCAATTCTTTCTTTATTTCTACTTGTGCTGAATCATTATCTAATCTATTTTCTGTTCTTATTGTGTTTTCAGCCTTTTTCTATCTTAAGGAATCAGCCCAAAAATCCCCAATTTCTAGGGTTTTTCCATACTCTTTTTGGGTGAAATTAGATTGTCGAAATTTGGGGAAAACTATCTTGGTGTTCAATTGGGCAGAATCACAATCTCCTTGAGGGTTTCAAGAACCCTAACACTTATTTCTATTCTCAATTTGATTCTTTGCTGATTTGGGGATTTTATTTCAGATTTGAAAATTCAAAAATCTAATCTTTTAATTTTCTGTTTCATTTCAGATCTAATTGTTTAGGGTTTTCGTAGGAGTTTCTCGTGACTTGGCAACTCGATCTTGGTCCGCGCGCAACCCCGTATCATTTGGTATCAGATTTTGGGCGTTTTGGGTGTTCTTGGTTGATTTCTAAACTGATCTCTATTTTTTAAATTACAAACAGCAGTTTTACCCAGAAAAATTTTCGAAAAAAATTCATTTGAGTGGGTAAACGTTTTCTGATTGATCTGAAATTTTACATACATATTTTTGGCACTGTTATTGAATATACAAAAATATTTCCCGCAAAAAAATAAGTCGAAAAAGTCAAAAAATTGAAAAAAGACGAAATCCAATAAAAAATTAAAAAAATATTCAGCGGGTTGAATTTGGTGCCCAAATTTTCCAGATCAAAAATTCAATATTTGAAGACATTTCAGATTTAATTTTGTGATTTTTTGAGATCGGGAACACCTCGAACGAAGTTGTCAAGTTACTCCGCAGTTTTTCGGGTTTTCTGTTTTCAACAATTTTTATTGATTCTTAGCTGTAGGTTTTCATTTGTTTGCTTTTTATTCTCCCTTTACAATATCTAACACCTTCTTGTTTTTTGTGTTAGTGGGATTTAAACGTGTGCCCAATTCTTCCTCGGTGCAACACGAATCAATTGGTGTCTCGTCAGTTTTTGGCATCCTAGTGCAAATTGGGATTCTTTGGTAGTTTGGTTCACACTCTCTAATTGGTTGATATAAACTCTGATAAAGAACTCACAAGATTGAATTCGACCTCATTGAGAATTTGATTTTTCTTTTTGAGTGATTAATGGTGAGGTTTGATAACTTTTATTTTTGAGTATTGAGTGTTTATTTTTTACAGGTTTTGAAGATGTCTAAAGGTGATAATAATGATGCACTTATGAAAGTCCAACAACAGTTAGACAGACATACTGCTGCAATCACACAAATAAATGCTACACTTCAAGCATTGAATACTACTTTGAATGAGGTACGAGTGAATCAAAAACATCAATATCGAGATCCAATTAAGGAAGATAGGGATAACCAGCCCCATAGGTGCAACCCTCAACGTGTCCCTAGAATGGATGATGATTGTCATGATCATGGACAATCATCTTTGGCAAAACCAAAGAGCGAGCAGCAACGAGAACATCTCTTTCATACTCGCTGCCACGTACAAGGTAAGCTTTGTAGAGTTATTATTGATGGTGAAAGTTGCTCGAACATAGCCAGCACGACGATGGTGGAAAAGCTTTGCTTAACCACTACCAAGCATCCACAACCTTATCAACTACAAGGGCTTAGCAACGAAGGCCAATTTAGGGTCACTCAACAAGTGCGCATCGCCTTTTCTATCGGTAAGTATCAAGACGAAGTTGTGTGCGACGTAATGCCTATTCAAGCCTGCCATTTGTTGCTAGGAGAACCGTGGCAACTGGATCGAAAAGTCACTCACGATGGTCGTACCAATAGGTATTCTTTCAAGCATCAAGGAAAGAAACTCACCTTAGTGCCGCTCACTCTGGAACAAGTCCATGAGGACCAAATCAAACTGAAAAATTCTGTTAAAACAAGTGAGGAAAAAGAAAAAGAGAATGAAAAAGAGCAAAAAGAGATTGAGAGTGAAAAAGAAATTGAAGAAAGAAGAGAAAATGAATTAGAAAAAGAAACAAAAGAAAAAGACGTGGAAAGGGTAGTGAGGAATGTTTCCACTAACCAAGATATGAATTTTTCTTGTGTTGCTACTTTTCAGGTTCCCGAAAGATCGAAAGATAACTTTCAACTTCAATACCTCTCAAATGAAAGACGCTTTCATACGATCAACTTAAGCAAAGATGAAATCACACTACATGATCCCGAAGGTAAGCGAGGTAAGGAAATTTTAGAAACCGAGTCCAGTGCAGATTTGAAAATTATTGATAAAACTTTTGGTGACTTAGTTCTTAAAAAATCCCCTCATTTTGATCCAATTAATTGTTACTCTTCGATTGTGGTTGATAAAGTCATTACGAAAAGAAGCGTGATTTGTTATTCTCTTGATTTACCTTGTGTAAAATCCTTGAATTTGTCCAAATCTGTTTTGGAGAATAAGGTAACGAAATTTTCCAAATTTGTTTTCAATTTATATTCGTGCCTTAAACAGTTTATGTGGTTGTACATGAAGTTTGAGTTCCATTTGACAAACATTAACTCAACAACGAAGATTCGACTACACTATGCCCCCGATGAGCGAAGGTTTGTTTTAAATGAAAAAGGTAAAATCGACCCTTATTCTTCTGCTTATCGAGGTAAGATGCTTGAAACCTTTGAAACACTTTTGTACTCCTCGGATAGTGATAAAGATCGTGTTGATGAACACTTAGATCGAAACGTGCTTGACTGTCCTATTTTATTTATTGATGATCTATCTGTTTTGATAGTTGATAAAAAGATTCTTGTTTTTGATAATGCATGTGTGAGTGAATCTATAGACCGTCGATTAATGCATGGTATGATTATGCAACTCTATGAACCATGTGAATCTTTTCAAATACCTACTTGTGACGATTATGTTTACCATTTGATTTATTACTCGTAATTTATTCATGGTTTGTGGGAACAATGTGAGACGACTGAATGCCTTAAAACATGTCCATCTTTGTTTCAAATATTTGACGAGGCAGTGGTGAGTAAATTAGATTGTTTGCATGGTAATCTGAATCTATCCATTCACATGCGTTATACCTGTTCTATTATGCTTATGATTGGACTACAAGCTTATTTCCGTTGCTATTTACTATCTCATGGCTATTCTTCTCAGTGGACTCAATTGCCATTAGTCCCGTTCGATAGAGGAAAGTCGAGTTCATTTGATTTTTTAGATTCGAGGACGAATCTTTTTGAGGAAGGGGGGAATGATACGAGTCACAAAAGCCCAAATTCTTGAGGGCAAGGCCCAATAAGAAGATTCCAAGCCCAATCAAGAAATCCACCCATACTTAGTTGAAAATCAGGCCAAATTGTCCAAGTGGCCCAAGTTGTAAAGTTTTATTTTTATTTATTTATTTATTTATTTTACTTAGTTTAAATTTTTATATTCAGTCCAAGAGTCCCAAATAAAAGACCCTTGGCCGAATTTCCATATTAAAATAATTAGGAGTTTTTTTTTTAGTTTTAGTTTTAGTGTTCTAATTAAATTAGGAAAACATTTGAAAGGCCTATTTATATGGCTTGGCCAGCCACCCTACATTAAATTACAATTACATTGAAAATTTCAGATTTGATTTGAGTGAAAATTCTCTTTGAGTTCTTCAAGATTTCTCTCTTGAGTTTTCTTTAGAAGTTGTTTTAACAATCTTGTGATTGTGGGAGCCATCTTCAACCTTCTTCTTGCCATTGATATTCTTTGGAGGGGAGATTAGAGCCGTTTGAAGGGAGTTGTGAGATCTTTCGAGATTTCAAGGCTTCTTAGGACTTATCTTTTAATTTTTTACTGTCAATTCTTTCTTTATTTCTACTTGTGCTGAATCATTATCTAATCTATTTTCTGTTCTTATTGTGTTTTCAGCCTTTTTCTCTCTTAAGGAATCAGCCCAAAAATCCCCAATTTCTAGGGTTTTTCCATACTCTTTTTGGGTGAAATTAGATTGTCGAAATTTGGGGAAAACTATCTTGGTGTTCAATTGGGCAGAATCACAATCTCCTTGAGGGTTTCAAGAACCCTAACACTTATTTCTATTCTCAATTTGATTCTTTGCTGATTTGGGGATTTTATTTCAGATCTGAAAATTCAAAAATCTAATCTTTTAATTTTCTGTTTCGTTTCAGATCTAATTGTTTAGGGTTTTCGTAGGAGTTTCTCGTGACTTGGCAACTCGATCTTGGTCCGCGCGCAACCCCGTATCACATATATTTGCACTTATTCATCATATAATCATGTTCACATGTATTTTTACTTAATCAATTTTCCCGTTGAACTCTTCGAAATAATAATTGATACTCAGTTGCCTGCACATATTTTCACACTTGTAGCCAAAACTATCTGGTACGCATAGTAGCCTGCACTTAGTACTACACATGCGACCAATTATTCGGTACATGTAGTAGCTTGCACTTAGTACTACACACGTGACCTAACCATCTGATACACGTAGTAGCCTGCACTTAGTACTAAACACGTGATCGAAGTTATCGGGTACGCATAGTAGCCTGCACTTAGTACTACACATGCGACCAATTATCCAGTACACGTAGTAGCCTACACTTAGTACTACACACGGAGACACACTCGGTCGAATGAATCCTCGATCCAATAGCTCTTGGATTTGAGCCTTTAGCTCCACCAGCTCTTTCAGTGCCATCCTATAAGAGGCAATAGACACCAGAGCTGTTCCAGGTAGGAGTTCAATACCGAATTCAACCTTACGATCTGGAGGCAACCTCGGAAGCTCTGCAGGAAATACATCCAAAAACTCTTTGACAGTTTTGACATCTCCCACAAAAGGACCTTTAGAATCGAAAATACTAACATATGTTAGGGACGCCTCGCAACCTTTGCGAACCAGCTTCTCGGCCCTTAATGCAGAAATCACATTAGACAAATAATCTCTTCACTCCCCTATCACCGTCACCTCCTCATCCTCCGTAGACTTCAACACCATACGCTTAGCAGCACAATCCAATTTCGCACGGTGTTTCACTAGCCAATCCATGCCCAATAAATATCAAATTCCCCAAACGAAAGTTCCATCAAATCTGCCGAAAAGACCACCCGTTGGACTTCTAAGGGCACATCTCTGAACAACTTACTCACCCCAACCGATTGTCCTAGTGGACTCAACACAGTCATTTCACTAACTGTATTTTCAGACTGAATACCCAACATCTCGGACATAGTGCATGCAACATACGAGTGTGTAGACCCCATATAAATTAAAGTAGTGTATGGTAAATTAGAAATCAGGAACGTACCAGTTATGACGTCAGGGGTATCCCCATCCTCTCGGCGACGAGCAGCATAGACCAAGGCTGGCTGTCTCACCTTAGTGTTTCCAGCACCTCTGCTTGGTGCTTCACGACCTCGACCAAACTTGTTTCCACCTCTAGCCTAACCTCAGCCTCTCGGTGGCTGCTAACCACCTCTCACAGGCTGAACACAACCCTGTCCTGCAACTTGCATCTGAGTAAACCCCTGAGTACAGTTCGTAACCTGATGATCCATAGACCCATATCTAAAGCATGCCCTAGTTTATTTCCAACACTCACCCTGGTGAGCTCTCCCACAATCGGCATAAGGCTACGGTCTTGCAACAATACCAAGAACCGCTCGAACTGGCCCATCAAACCTAGTCCTCTTTACAGGCCTTCTAGAAGAACCCGAGGGTCAAAAATCCCTTTTATTTCTACTACGATTCTGGCACTCAGAGCGCTTCACTTCCTCAGTAATTTTTACTTTTTCCACAACGGTAGCAAAGTCTCGTTCCCTCAACGGGGCTATCAGCACATGTAACTCATCTTGAAGGCCATCCGCAAACCGCACACAACGTTCATATTCAGTTGCGACTATCCCACGTGCATATCGACTCAACCGCAGAAACTCTGCCTCATACTCTGCCATGATTTTATTCCCCTGAGTCAAATTCAAAAATTTCTTTTTTCGGGTGTCTACATAACTTGAGCCCACATACTTCCCTGAAAAGGCTACTTTGAAGAAATCCCATGTCAAACGATCAGCTTGCGTACCTTCTCTCATAGTGAGCCACCACTGGTAGGCCTCATCAAGTAGTAAAGACACTGCCTCTTTTAATTTTTGCTCTGAAGTATAGTTAAGGTCATCCATTACTCGCTTGGTAGCCTCTAACCAATATTTTGCCACATTCGGGGCTACATCTGAAACACCCCTGAAGATTTTCGTTCCATTAGATTGGAGTCACTCCGAAATTGACCTTCGGCTTACAGATCCAGTAGTTGCTCCAGAAACCCTTTCAAGAACTCTTAGCATTTCTTGAGATAAAGCATTATCCCCAGCTGCTCTATCATGAGACCCTGACTCAGTTACTGGCGAGGTTGATGCCTCCCTAGCCGGCATGTGGCTTGATGCTGAAGACCCAGCTCTAGCAGTTCCTCGGCCTCTATCGCGGCCTCGTGTACCCCTTCCGCGAGTACCTCTTGTGCTCATATCGATAGCGAATTGTCTGTTTTAAAGTCTTATGAATCAGTTTATAATTTCAATAACTATTAACAATGTGTTATGAACATTAGCAATTAGAGTTTGTTTTCACAGAAAAGAATCTTCTACAATTGTCAGTCTTCTATAATGCACAAAACCCATTCTACAGTCGAGTTTTATAACTTGGCTCTGATACCACTAAATGAAATACCCCAAACCTGGCCTAGACGCTACGACCGAATCTAGTGTGTTGCATCAAAGCATCATTCAAAAATTGAGTTGTCGGTAAAATTTTATTTCTAAAAGTAAAACCTTTTGTATGGCGTTAGCAAATCATCTCGTCACAAACGTTTGCTCAAAATATTTTCCTTTGGGATATTAATTCAACTTAAATCGAGAAATCTCTTTTGAAAACTTTGCTCTTTAGAAAATCGTGAATAGTTTAAAAACTCGAGTTTTCCTAGACTAGCAGTTTAATATAAGAAATCAAAAGCCCAATAAAAGTTAAAAACCCCTAAATGGCCTTATTACATAGCTAAAACCCAAATATGAAAGATTAAAGAAATTGAGTTATTAACAACCAATTTGCGAACGTGTAGCCACCATTGAGTCCCTCGCGGCTTCAAATCATTTAAGGTTGGGGATTACTTGCACAGTTAAAAGAAGGGTGAGTTTACGAAAATTCAGTGTGTAATCCCCTATCGGTCAACAGTAACAGTGCATACAGTAAGGGTCTGAGCCTGAGCCCTATTCATTAACAGTACAGTCTGGGCCTAAGCCCTATGCAGTCACAGTGTGGGCCTATGCCCAAAACAGTATAATCACAGTACAGGCATGCAACCCAACCCAATCCATCCTGCCCACCACCTGTACCAACCAACTCACCATGTGGGGATTAAATCGACCCACCCAGCCAATTCACCAATATTGCAGTGTAGCTACTAATAGTAACGCAGCAAAGCTGCTAATAGTAACGCAGCAAAGCTGCTAAGAGCGGTAAACGTGGCGTAGCCACTAATATCAGAATACGTGGCAAAGCCACCAGAATAGTACTTCCTCCAAATTAGAATCCCAACTCCAATGCAGTATGTCATGTCATAATATTTCATGTATGCAAGGTTTCATACTCAGATACGGTCAAACATATATCATACACTCATCAATTAACCTACCTCTAAGGTATAACAGTCATTTCCATCCATTAGGGGTAGAATAGTAATTTTTACCTCTAAGGGGTATTTTGGTCATTTTACCCTCTGGGGTCTCGGTACAGATAATCCACCTCTTGAAAGGTCCACAGTTGCCTTGAGCGACTTAAGTAACCTAAACAGACCTAACGGTGTAAATAGGCCTAAGACCCATTATTCACCCAAGTCGGCCCATACGCTCGTGTGGCCCAATTAGCCCAAATTTAGCTATGGCTATGTGAACTACATAGCCCAGTCTAAAATTTATCACTTATCGTGAATTTAATCTGTATGGGGCCCACGAGTTCGTTGGGCTTTTCCAGCCCATTTTGGCCCAACGAAGCCTTTAATGGCTTATGCCATGCACATGACATGATAAGCCCAACTACTTCCCACCTATCAGTTAGATTTACACAAACAGGCCCATTGAGGCCCATTGAGGCCCAGTACACGAGAACGCTCGTGGCGGCCTCTACAGTCTATCGCCCATGGTTTGTGGGCTTGGTTTACCCCACGAGCGGTCGCACGCTCATGAGGCCTCAAATGCCGAAGTTTCAGCTTTTCGACTTTTGCCGATTTCCAGCAAAGAAGGGCGTGAATACACATTTGTTTATGACAATGGGCCGAAGTCCACGATCACCAACTTTGGAATATCATGCATTGAGTCTTAATTACTTCCCCCTTCACCAACTCATCTGGTTCACTCTATTTAAAGCCAGCTTCTCACCAATGCTCATGTTAGCTTCCCGACGTGGGATTACTTTCAACCATTAGGAAAATTCCTTATTCTTCTTTTTTTATGACCACTTCAACCACAGAGTTCCAGTCTAACTCCATGTCCTACATAGCTCAAACAACAAAATAAATACTTCATTGCGCAACCCAGGACTTGAACCTCAGACCTCACAGTTACACAACACGCCACCTTGCCACTCCACCATAGGCTCTTTCTGTGTCACAAAATATCCTCAATTAATTATAAGGTCTATAAGCCAAAGTCTAAGTTCCTTTAAAAGAAAAACCAAAATAAATTGCAAGAGCCAAGACTTGAACTCAGGCTCCCTTGCAACCTTAATGATGCCACAACCACTAGACCACATGCTTCCTTGTGTCATTTACTTAACACAATAATTTAAAAGGTTATCATCCAAGCATCCAGGGTTTTATTCAATTAAAACCAAAGTTTTTGCTAAAGCCCAGGTTTGAACCCAAGATTTCTCAGACACTTCACAAAACACTTAACCACTGAAGCAGATACACAGTTGTGTCATTTCCTTGCACAATTAACTACTTATATACAACTTCCATACGGACCCATACTCAAAGACCAATACTTCAAGGTCCAAATTTGGGGCATTACAATTATATGGTAGAGATTATCCTAATTCATGTTTATATGAAATGTGTAACACCTCTAACCCTATCCGTCGCTTGAATAGGGTTACAAAGTATTACCAAAGTTTACAGAACATTTAGATATAATTCTTACTAATTACTATTCATTTCTGAAAGAGGTCATATTGTCCCTTAAATGGACTCTCAAGACCCATTATAAACATTAGAAGCAAGTCGGGACTAAATCGAAAACTCAGAAAATTTTTCGCAAAATTTAAAAAATTTTCCTAGATGAAAGGCACACACACCCGTGTGGTTAAGGGACACGCCCGTGTTGTAGGCCGTGTCCGACCCCGTGTAACTCTTTTACTTGTACCACACGACCTTTTGCATGCCCCTGTTCTAGGCCGTGTGTTTAATTTAATTTTCAAAAACTAAGTCCAGGTTTCACACGGCCAAGACACACGTCTGTATTCTAGGCCGTGTAGCACACACGGTTGAGAACACGCCCTTGTCTCTACCCGTGTGCTCAATTCTGAGCATTCTATTTCTAAATTTTAAGATACAAGGAACACACTGCCAAACCACATGCCCATGTGCCAAGTCGTGTGTCACACACGGTCAAGACACACACCTGTGTGTCTACCCATTTGGACAAAATAAAGCCATTTCTTAGCTTTACTTCTCACCCAAATTTTGCCAATAACCTACACCAAAAATTACAAGTATGTACTATCCAATTTAAGCATTAAAACAAAGCTAATTTCTAATATCTAACATGATATATTATCACATGTATTTATGTTTATATTCTTACCTTTGTTTAAACTATATGTTAAGCATAACTTGATCAGTCATACTTAACATACTTAACACATAGGTATTTATCACAACCTAACCTTGTAAATATACCAAAATAAATCATTATTAGCCATTCCAATGGCTAGATTACAAACAACATTTACAACCATCAATGGCCAAGTTAACCTATACATGCCATTATACCAAAATTAGTTTCTATTTATACCAAAACAAGTTAATGGATAGTGTGATGAAGCTCCGACCGATCTCCAACCATTGTGAGCTTCTGAGCACTATAAATTAGAGAAAATAAAACTAGTAAGCATATAATGCTTAGCAAGTTCGTATGACAGAAATTAAACTTACCAATCACATTCATTAATATTAGGCATACAATAACATACTTTCCATTAATTTGGCAAATTGCCTAAACACATACACTCAATCAAGCAAGTTAGTCATGTAATTCATATGTATATTACATAAGTATAGATGAGCTTGTCATGTTACAACTTTCAAATATTTCAGAAGCATTCGAGATATAATTCATTTAATCTCATAATTTCTCACTTCAGGAACTTATTCGTTAAACCATTGAAATTTCGATGGATACTCAGATAGTACACATAAGGTGTACGAAATAGTAATCCATCAACTCATAATCAAGGGTACCCATTAGGGCACTTAATCAGGGTGCACACTTTCGAGCCACATATCAGGATGCTTAGATGAGCCATGTAACAGGATACTTATCCGGACTGAACAGGAAACTCATAAGAGTTTTACTTAGGGGGCTCATAGAGCTTAACAAATAACACCAAAGAGTTAATATCAGGGAGCACCAGATAAGGTAACAGGGAGTTCAAGCGAGCCACGTCATGAAACTTATAAAAGCCTATATCAGGACGCTAATGTAGAGCCGTGTTTGTGTCTGAAATATATGTCAGATCACAACCGATTGAATCATGTAACAGGATGATTCCAAAGAGCTACGGTAGTATGCAACACATGCAAAATCACTATCGATCAGGATGCTCACAGGAACTATATAACAGGATGCTCTAGAAGGCTTTTAACAGGATGCTCGTTTGAGCTATAATGTCCGCAACATATGCAGGACTATAATCAGTATGGGAAAATTATGTATCCATCGAATTTCATTATTCAAACGGGACTTATCATTTATAGAGTAATATCGAGCATGTGATTAATTTCATACATTAAACATTTATACAATTCAAACAAATACAACATTCAATTCAAACATATTAATATACATAATTAAGTTACACGAACTTACCTTAATATTTGTCCTACAATAAATTCTGCTAATCCGAAACTTTTTCTTTTCCTCGATCTAGCTTCAAATTTGAGTTGTCCGGATCTATATAAAATGAATTTAATCATCATTTTATCACATTTCATATTCAATTTAATTCAATTTACAAACTAGAAAAAATTACCATTTTGCCCATAAACTTTTCTTAAATTTCAATTTCGTCCCTAGGCTCGGAAAATGAAATTCATGCAATTTAATCCTTGTTCCAAGCCTAACCAAAATTTCAGTATAATATTTACAGCACATGAATTCTATAAAATTTAGAATTTTCTTCAATTTTCACAACTATACAATTTAGTCCCTACATCACAATTTCATCAAAATTCACTTTGTAAAAGTTGTTTATCTATCAACAACCTTTCATTTTCTACCATAAATTTCAAATTTTCAGCATATTCATCCATGGAAAAATTTCTATACTTTTATAACTTTTCAAGTTAATCCTCCAAATTGATAGATTAGACTATTTTGGTTTCAAAAATATAAAAATTACTAAAAATGGGACAAAAATACTCACCCAATTAATCTTGATTAGTTTCTTCTCTCTCTCCTAGGGTTTCCATGTATTTTGGGGATGAAGATGATAATAATATGATGATATTTCTTATTTATTAATTTATCATCTTTTAATTATTTTACTTTCCAATTTAGTCCTTGCCCTTTTTCTAAATTTCCATGGATGATTCATCAAAAATATCTACTAACTTTTATTTATTGGTCTAATTACCATATAAGGACCTCATGTTTTGAATTCCATAGCTATTTGATCCTTCTAGCTATTAGAATCCAACTTTTGCATTTTATGCAATTTGGTCCTTTTGTAATTAAACACATAATCGGTAAATTTTTTTTATCAGAATTATCATATGACATTTCTGTCATAATGTAGACCATGCAATAAGATTAAAATAAATTTTCTTTTCGGCTCGAATTTGTGGTCTCAAAACCACTATTCTGATTTCACTAAAAATAGGCTGTTATTGAATGTGTGAAGGTTGGGTTCTTCATTGAATTTCAAGGTTCTGAAGAAAGTGATCCCACAAACTCCTTTTTTAGAGCAAATTGTCTCCAGTTTTATTGAAACGATATGTTGATATCCATAGATGGTGTGCTTCAATGGATTACCTACAATGAAGTTTTCTTTTAATAGTGGGTCTTTCAACTAAAGAGTGTTATTGTAATTGAAGTATATATGTGCAAATATTAATTTATGTAATTTAATTCAAATAGAGATAAAATTATGTTATAAAGATTTTTTTAAGTGTTTTGAAGGTAGAGCATCATATTTTTATCATATTTTTAAAAGGAAAAGTTGCCAAACAATAGAGTGCTACATAGCCCAACAAGTGAACCTGTATGGTCCACACGGTCTACCAATCCAGACCGTGACTATGTGGTGCACACAGTTTGTCACACGGTCGTGTGATGTTGGGCAGTTTTGAAAATAGTCCCTGTTTTGTAATTTTTTCGAGTTTTGATTGATGTTTCGGGTTAGTTTCACACACCTGACAATATTTTTTATTAACCACGCAACCGAGACCCCAGGAATCCTATAATCATTCATTCAATTAAACCGATTAATCATCAAGCTACCACCCAAAATCACATTCATTAAATCAACATTTCAATTGCTAAAGCAAGTTCGAGTACTAACCACTGAAAAATAATATCAACACGAGAATTACTATGCTAGTGGGACACAATTATCGTTTCCTTCACCTAACCATGGATGACGAAAATGCTTGACACAACAAGAATCAACATAAACACTGAACCAACACCTATCTTGCCCCAAAGAATGGATTTAAATTCAATAGTAGAAAAATAAACGACATAACTTACATTTTGATTGGATTTACGAATACCACCGAAGAATCAACGAAACAATCCAAAACCACTTAATGGCAACATATAAGGTAGCAAAACAAAAGAAGGAAAATGGAACTCAAGGTAGAAAGGAAGAGAAAATAAGCATAAATGTGACAAAGGAAGGGAAAAACCAAAAAGTAGAAACGTGCAAAAGAGGGAAAAAGTTGGACGGCTAGTGGGTAAGGGAAAATAAAGATTTGGGATAAATTTTTTTAAAAATAAAAGATATTCAAAATACCTTAATTCCAACTAAATCCTAACCCATCATATTTACTAGAGTTCAAAGTGAATTCAACCTCCAACAAATGGCAAATAGAAAAATATTTTCAAAATTGCGTACCACGAGATTCAAACACAAGACTAGAAAGTAAGCTAACAAACACCTTACCATCAAACCAACAGGCTCATTCTGTCATAACTTGAATGGAAATAACATTTAAGCCTAAAAGACTAGGAATAAGATTAGAGACAAAAATTAACAAAATTTCAAAAGGTAGGATTTGAACTTAAGACCTCTCACACATATATAGAACACATAACCACTGAACCAAATTAAATTACTTGTCATAATTTAACTTTCCATATTAAATAATATTCGAGAAGTTACAACTCTCCCCTCCTTTAAGAAATTTTGGCCTCGAAATTTTACCTGACTAAAAAAGATAGGGTTATTGTTGACGAGTTGAGTCCTCAGGCTCCCAAGTGCCCTTCTATGAACCATGATTCTTCCACAAAACCTTAACTAATAGAATAGTCTTCCTCCTCAAGACCTTAACTTCACAATCCAGAATCTGTACCTGCTTCTCCTTAAAAGACAAGTCCGGCCTTAACTTAACCTTATCCACTGGAACCACTGGGAAGGATCAGATCGATAATGTCTTAACATGGACATGTAAAACATGTAATGGATGCGATCCAATTTCGGAGGCAACTCTAACTGATAAGCAATCGACCCAATATGCCTCAAAACTCGATATGACCCAATGAACCGATGGCTTAACTTGCCCTTACATCTAAATCTGAGAACTTTCTTCCATTAAGACACCTTAAGAAAGACACGGTCCCCAACCTCGAACTTAATATCCCTCCTTTAAAGGTTTTCATAAGACTTCTGTCTATCAGAAGCAGCTTTAAGTCGATCCCAAATCAAACGAACCTTATCATCAGTCTCAACCACTAATTCATGACCCAAAACCTTCCTCTCACCTATCTAGTTCTAACAAAGTGGAGTGCGACTTTTTTGGCCATATAGTGCCTCATAAGGGGACATCTGAATACTAGATTGAAAGCTATTATTGTAAGCAAATTCAGCTAGCAGTAAAAAAAATCCTTCTAACTACCTCAGAAATCAATAACACAACTTTGAAGGATATCCCCAAAATCTAAATTACCCTATCATATTGACCATCAGTTTGTGGATGAAATGTCGTACTGAAAACAAGTCGAGTTTCGAGAGCCTCATGTAATTTCTTCTAGAAACGAGAAGTAAATAGAGGATCTCAGCCTGAAATAATTAATATCAGAACCTCATTAAATTTAAAAGTCTCAAAGACATAGAGCTTCGCTAACTTTTGTAAAGAGTAATTGGTCCTAACTGGAATGAAGTGAGCAAACTTAGTCAACCACTCCACAATAACCTAAATCAAGTCCTTAGTAGGTGTCAAAGGTAACCCACTAACAAAGTTAATAGTTACCTATTCCTATTTCCACAGTGGAATCTTAACGGGTTGAAGTAATCCAGAAGGAAGTTGGTGCTTAGCCTTAACTTGCCGATGCATTAAACAATGTGACACAAAATCGGTTACCTCATGTTTCAGCCCAAACCACCAGTATAACTCTTAGAGGTCACAATATATCTTATTACCATCGAGATACATAGCACAAGAGCTACTATATGCCTCCTGTAGAATAGATTGCCTCAAATCCACATCACTAGGCACACAAATTCGACCTAGAAAGCACAAAATACCATCACTGTTTAACCTAAATTTTGAAGTCTTTCCGTCATCAATCTGCTGAACCCGGCCAACCAATGACTCATTTAGAAGTTGTTTACTCTTAATCTCATCCAACCAAGATGGTTTAACTTGCAACTCAGGCAGAATCCCACCATTATCAAACAAAATTGGGTGAGCAAACATTGCCCTCAACTTAGACATAGATCTACGACTAAGAGCATCGGCCACCACATTTGCCTTACCGGGATGATACGCTATCAAACAGTCATAATCCTTAAGAAAATTGATCTAATGACATTGCCTAAGATTCAACTCCTTCTGAGTGAGGAGGTATTTAAGACTCTGATAATTAATGTAAATGATGTAACAGCCTAGTTTAGACCCTAGTCAAAATAGTGGTTTCGAGACCACAAATCTGAGTTAGAAAAATATTTTAATATTATTTTCCGTGCGTATAGTATGTGAGTTGATATGTGTGAAATTTTTATGATTTAATTTTACCGTTTGTGAGCTTAAATTGCGAAAAGGACTAAATCGCAAAAAATGAAAAAGTGGCATTCTATTTGATTAAGTGCCAGATTGATGTTTCTTTTTAAATATGGGTCCTTATGTTGTTATTAGACCACATGGTTAATGGATGGAAAAAAAGGGGCTTATATTAGTGGAAATTTAAATGTGTTTATAAAGGTTATAATGGTAATTAGTAAATTACATGTAAATTAAGTAAAAACAAAGCCAAAATTTCATTTAGTTCATCCATCCTCCACATAAAATAGAAAGAATAGATAGGGTTTAAAGCTTTAGAAGTTTCGACACACACAATGCTTAATTAACGTATGAGTTTTGTTTGGTTTTTGATGATTTCTACGTTTTTGTGATCGTTGTTTAGTGCTCTAGCTAGCCCATGCTTAAATTCATGAAATTTTTGATGATTTGATGAGATTTCATTGATTAATTCATGAATTTTGTGATGTTAAATGGTCAAATATGAAAGCTTGGTAATAACTAAACATGTTTTGTATTGTGACTTTTTGAAGAATTTGCTTATTATGGACTAATTTGTGAAAATGAGAAATTGAGGGGTTGAAATGTGAAATAAATGAATATATGGATTGCTGGGACTTGATAGATATTCAGCCAAGCTTGTGTTTAATGGGATTAAGTGAATTTTGTGTATTTGTGAAATAGGGACTAAATTGAATAAATGTGAAATTATAGGGCTAAAGTACAAAAATGCCTAAATATGTGTTTTTGGATTAAATTGATTGTGTTGGTGATTAAATGAGTTAATTTTGAATACATATAAATCAAGAGAAGAGGAATTCTGACCTAGATTGAAGCAAAAATAAAGTGCTCGATTGATCGATTATTAACGTCATTTTTACGACCGAGGTAAGTTCGTGTATAACACATATGGTTTAAATAATGTTTATATGTGTTGAAATGAATAGAAATGTGATTTTGGATTAAATATATGAGGCACTAAGTGTGCGAATAATGAAATATCTACGGCTACTAACATGGCACTGAGTGTGGGAGATTATAACAGCGTTGGCTGAGTAAATGGCACTATGTGTATGACGCCAATAGAAATTCGATTTAATGTAATTGCACTAAGTGTGCGATATTATTATAGCATTAGCCAATTAATTGGCACTAATTGTGCGAGTTCATTGAATGTTTAAGAATTAGTGCATTGAGTATTGAAGTGATAAATGTGATAGATAAAAACGTGATGGTACAAGTATGTACGGAACCTATGTGGTTGATGATATTGAGTATGAAATAGATGAAAGATGTGGCAAATGAATAATGAAATGAGTTGGATTGAATAGCATTATGAATACTTATTATAAGCTTAAAGATGTGGTATGAAAGTAAGATATAGTATTGTATAAGGATGAGTAATGTGAGGAGTTGTATCAAGTATTAGTAAATTGATTGAATTATATTTAATTGATGAGTTAAATGTGTTATATCATGAACTTACTAAGCTTTAAAGCTTACTTGTGAAATTTTGTTATATCATGAACTTACTAAGCTTTAAAGCTTACTTGTGAAATTTTCTCTATTTTACAGTGTTATAAAGCTAGCTGGGAACCAGGGATTGTCAAAGACTCAATCACACTATCGGACATCTATTTCTGGTACCATTTTGAGATTTGTATATATGGTATATGGCATGTATAGGCTAGTGTCATCTTGATATGTTTTGAATTGTAATTATAGTCATGAGATTTGGCTTGTAAACGTTGGTAAGTATGGCCTTTTAAATTAGTCTAGATGGTGTGTTTGAAAAGTATGTTATATGATGCATATATTGCTTATGTGATGGTTTGATTATGAAATGTTGAAATGGTAAGATTTGTGGTATGAAATAGTTGATAAGATGATGAGTTTATGCATTGGAACTTATGCAAGTTGTAATGATTTTTGGCATATGGATTTGGTATGCTTTGGTGGTGAAATTGGGTAGTGATTTGGATGGTATTAATATGACATGAAATGAGTATGAAATGACATGTTTTGGTTGTTATAAGACATACTGATATGATGCTATTTTGGTTGTTATGTATACTTGAGATTAGGGTGGAAAAATGGCTTTACAAATGACCTATTTTTGTCCACACGGGCAGAGGCACGGGCATGTGTCTCAACCGTGTGCGATACACGGTCATGTTACACGGCCATGCATTCCCTGGGGTAGTCCTACATTTTGAAGTTAGTTTCGAGCACGGCCTAGACACATGGGCGTGTGGTTGGCCGTGTGACCCAAGTCAGTTTCGACCATGGCCAAGGCACACGGGCATGTCTCCGGCTGTGTGGAACAAGTCAGTATGTATGCCCTGCTTTGCCATGGCTTAGACACACGGGCATGTCTAATGTCGCGTGAGGCACACGGCCTGTTCACATGGGTGTGTGACCTTTGTAACTTAGAAAAATTTTTTAGCTTCGAAAAATTTTGTGTGAGATCAGTTTAGTCCCAACCCCTTTTCTAAAGCATGTTTAAGGTCTCGTTGACCTTTTAAAGGGACTATATGTGCATGAATAGCTATGATATGATGGTGTATGACTTTTTTTTGTGAAATGATTGTGAAATGTTCTGATATGTGCTTCTTAACCTTAGTGTGGCGATGGATACGGGTTACGAGTGTCACAAATGATGCACCTCTCACCATACAAATAATTCCTCCAAATCTTAAGTGCAAAGACAATAGCGACAAGCTTGAGGTCATGCGTCAGATAATTATCCTCGTGCTGCTTAAGCTATTTAGACGCATAAGCTACCACCTTACCCTCTTGCATCAGTATACTACCCAAACCAGTGTGAGATGCATCTCTATACACAACAAACTCCTTCCCAAATTTAGGCTGAATCAGAATGGGTGCTTGAGTCAAAACCGTCTTGAGCTTCTCAAAGCTCGATTGCTGCTTAACAACCCAAACAAATGGAGCCTTCTTACGTAGCAACTTAGTCAAAGGAGTTGTTATCAGTGAAAACCCCTCAAAAAACCGCCAATAGTAACCTATTAGACCTAGGAAAATCTAAAGCTCAGTCACATGTCTAGGTTGCTTCCAATCCAGAATAGTCTCTATCTTCTCAGGGTCTATTCAAATACCATCAGCCGAAACCACATGCCCTAAAAACATAACTTCACTCAACTAGAATTCACAATTACTTAACTTGACATAGAGTTCCTTCTCACAGAGAATCTAAAAAACTACCCTGAGATGCTCATCATGCTCATTCTCAGTCTTAGAGTAAACCAAAATGTCATCGATAAATACTACGATGAACTAATCCAAATATGGATGAAAAACCCAGTTCATAAGATCTATGAACACTACCAAAGCATTAGTTAAACCAAAGGGCATTATGAGTGGCATGACAAGGAACTTGTAATGCCCATAATGAGTCCTAAAGGCAGTCTTATACACATCAGCCTCTTTAACCTTCAATTGATGATACCTCGTATAAAGTTCGATTTTTGAAAATACAGACGCCCCACAAAATTGATCAAACAGGTCATCAATCATCGAAAGTGGGTACTTATTTTTTACCGTCAATTTGTTTAAATGAGATAATCCACAAACGTTCTCATAGAACCATTCTTTTTTTGAAAAAGAGGACCACTGCTCCCTACGAGGACACACTAGGCCAAATGAACCCCTTATCCAAAAGTTCCGGAAGCTACAACTTTAAGTCCTTTAGTTCCTTCGGTGCTAATTGATATGGGGCGATAGGCATCGAAGCGCTCTTTGGTAGAACCTAAATTTCAAACTCAACCTTCCTATTCAGAGGTAAACTCGATAACTCCTCAAGAAAGATGTCATGAAAATCCTTTACAATACGAATCCTTTTCATAGTTGAACCCACGATACTTTTATCATGCACATATGCCAAATATGCATCACATCTTTTACGAACCAACTTTTTGGCTACCAGAATAGAGATCACATTATAGAGGTAATCTCGACGCTCACCGACCATTACAACCTCTTCTCCATCCCCAACCTTAAAGGTCACTTTCTTAGATTGACAATCTAATCCAACCGATGCTCTACTAACCAATCCGTACCCAAAATCAGATCAAACTCTCTGAACAAAAACTCTATTAAATCAGCCGAGAATTTTAGACCTTAACCTCAAGTGAAAACACTTTATTAACTCGGACAGACTGACCCAAAGGACTAATCATAAAAAGTTCACTAGTGTCCTCAGCCCAAATCTCCAAATTACCCGATATACTGCTAGATATGTAAGACTGCGTGGAACAACAATCAATCAATGCAAAATAAGGTAAAGAATTCATAACAAACATATCAACAATAACATAAGCCACATCCTGGTCCTCTTGGTGCCTCGCAACAAAAACTAAGGCTAGTTTTCTAGCCTTAGTCTGAACTGCACCTCTACACGGTGCTCTCTAAACACAACCACCACTATTACCTCTCCTTACCTGACCACGGCCCCTACCATGCAGCTGGCCCATCCTTTGAGGATTCTGACCCTAAACAGGTGCCTAAACCGAATAAACCATCCGAGGACACTCACTAATCTTATGCTCAGTGGACCCACATCTATAGCAAGCCTCAATCCTCCTTCAACAGTCGCTTAGATTGGCATCTATTACAGAACCCATAGATAGAAACCTGCTCGACCCTAGCAGCGGGCTCAACTCTAGAAATTGAGCTTGTTTGCTGAGGTCTCTGAAACCTGGCCCATTTCATAGGCTACAGAAAAGAACTAGGACCCAAATCCTTCTTGATCTTGTTTTGATTTTTCTCCTTCTCCTTTTTCTCGTGCTCTGTGTGTTTAATATCCTCATTAATTTTAGCCTTCTCCATGAAATTTACGAAGACTCGCTCCTTCTAGTGAGCTATCAAAACCTTTATGTCATACCTCAAACCCTCCTCGAACCGGATGCTCTTAACATAATTAGTTGCTACCAAACTGCGAGCATATCTGCTCAATCTCAAGAACTCGTCCTTATACTCGACAACCGATCTATCCCCCTAAGTTAGCCCTATAAACTCATGTCTGTAGGCCCCATAAACTCATGTCTATTGGCCTCAACATAGCTCGCCCCCATATACTTATTTTGGAAGGCACCCCGAAAGTAATCCCAAGTTAACTACTTAGGCTAAATACCCTCCTCAATTGTCATCCACCATTTATATGCCTCATCACAAAGCAAAGATATTGCACCCTTAAGTTTCTGCTAGGGGGTGCAGTTAAATCATTCATAATTCTTTCTGTGGCCACCAACCAATACTCGGCCACAGTTGGGGCAACCTAGTGACACCCCTAAATAGTTCAGCTCTATTAGACCGGAGTCATTCAGTTACTGACCCTTGGCTCCTAGATCCAGTATGGGTCCCAACTACCCTCTCCAAAACCCTTAACTTTGCTTAGGATAGTGCATCATCCCCAACAGTCTGAGCCCTAAACCCAATTTCAGCGGTTAGGGTTCCAACGGTTTCACCCGTATCCAATTAGGGCATACTACCCATAAAAAAAGTCTCAACTCGAGCCCCTCGTCAGTGACCACCATGCCTACAAGAACCATGTATGGATCTTGATCTTATCTATAATTTTCAAAATTTTCTGGATCAGTTGAAATGTTAAAACTTTAATTTTAATGTTTTATCATAGTACATATCAATATTTAGAGTGTTATTGCCTACAGTCTCTAAAGGCAGATGCTTATACTAAAGTGTTACATACAAAAGTATATCTAAAGCAAAACTAAAGTTTAGATTTCTTACTTGGATCGACGTTGGAGTCTCGGTTTCAGTTTTTGAAAATATAAAATTAATTAAAATTTTTTTCATGGAATTTTTGTTTAAAACAAAAATTTATCTTTCCAAAAATTTTGGACCCAAAAATACATAGCTTGAATTTTGTAGCATAACTCTGATACCATCAAATGTAACACCCTAAACTCAGCCTAGACGTTACGGTCAGATTATGAAGGTTACATCAATCACGAAATCATTAAAGGTTAATTTCTAAAGTAAAATTCATTTTTCTCTTAAAAAGATTTAGAATAGGTTTAAACGTTAAAAACTTACATATTTCGAAAATTTCGTGAGCATTTTGACAAAATCGTGTTATATTAACTTATTTAAAACAAACCCAAATTTGCCTAACCATCTGTATAAAAGCATCATGAAAACTTAGTCAAAACTTAGCAGTGGAAGTTCATTATAACTATTCAGTCTTATCCCTTGGTTTATTATCTAACATGTCGTCTTATTTAAATCACCGATTAAATTTTGAGATTCTTGTAAAACAATTATCAAACAAATTTTAAAGTCCCAAACAACCAAAAATGTCCAATTGTCCCAAAAGTCCATAAAAGTTTAGTCCACAACATACTGAACCAATAATGTGAAATCTGAGCTCCAGAGTCATCGTCTAATCCTAAGCCTGAGGATCACTTAAAACAAATAAACAAACGAGTGAGCTTTACACTTAGTGAGTGATTTGACCTACATTTTTCTTGTACTTATAATGTTTGTACCAAATCAAAGTTTCTTATCATATATCATATCAGAGTCATAATATGTAACATATCAAAGCATATCATATAACTTATCAGAACATAACACATAACATAGCAGAGCATGTCCTACCCCCATTCGTTATATACCATCTCCAGCCCACCAATCACACCAATTAGGACTACACGAGTCCATCCATCCAATCACACAGATATGTGGTGGTATGCCACTCATAAATATGCAGCTAAGTTGCCAAATAAAAATTTGAGGTCTAACTACCATAATTACAGTAAAATTGCCTTATACACTTCCTGCGACATATCAAACACACCCTAGAGCATATGTACGAACATGCTAACATACACAAATACGTATCATATAACTTTCATGGCGTGCATGTCTAAACATATATTTATAGAACATAACATGATACAAAACATATAAAAAGTGAAGTTACATAACATGCTCCTTAAGTTTATTTATGGACAACATACCTAATTTTCCACTTTTATAGGCCTACCAAAATGCCCACGGATCCAATTTTTAAGTCCCTAAATCGTCCCCCAAATGAGCCCTCAAAATTGGCCAAAAAGGCCAACACAGCCCAACAAGCTAGCCCGTGTGATCCACACAGCCTACCAATCCAGACTGTGTATCACACACGGTCTAGCACACGGTGTACCACATGGCGCTGTGGTGCACATGGTCTATCACACGACCTACCACAAGGCCGTGTGACGCTGGGTAGTTTCAAAAACAACCTATGTCTTGTAATTTTTTCGAATTTCGATCGATGTTTCGGGTGTATTTCTGATTAACCACGCAACTGAAAACCCAAGAATCCTATAATCATTCATCCAATTAAACCGATTAATCATCAAACTACCACCCAAAATCACATTCCTTAAATCAATATTTCAATCCCTAAAGCGAAGTTTGAGTACTTACCACTCAAAAACAGTGTCTTACACGAGAATTACTTTGCTAATGGGACACGATTATCATTTCCTTCGCCTAACCAAGGACCATGAAAACACTTAACACAACAAGAATCAACTTGAACACCAAACCAACACCTATCTTGCCCCAAAGAACGAATTTAAATTCAATAGTAGAAAAATAAAAGACATGACTTACATATTGCTTGGATTTATCAATACCATCGAAGAATTAATGAAAGATTCCATAACCACTTAATGGCAACATATAAGGTATCAAAAAAAGGAAGGAAAATGGAACTCAAGGAAGAAAGGAAGAGAAACGAAGCAAAAATGTGAAAAATGAAAGGGAAAAACAAAAAGTAGAAACATGAAAAAAAGGAGAAAAAGGTGGACGACTAATGGATGAGGAAAAATAGGGATTTGGTATTATTTTTTAAAATAAAATATATTCAAAATACCTTAATTCCAACTAAATCTTAACCCATCAGATTTACTAGAGTTCAAAATTGAATTCAACCTCTAACAAATGGCAAATAGCAAAATATTTTCAAAATTGCGCACCACAAGATTCAAACACAAGATTAAAGGGTAAGCTAACAAACACCTTACCATCAAACCAGCAAGCTTATTCTATCATAACTTGGATGGAAATAACATTTAAGTCTAAAATACTAGAGATAGGATTAGAGACAAAAATTAACAAAATTTCAAGAGGTAGGATCTTTATTGAGGACCTCTCACACACATACAGAACAAATAACCACTAAACCAAATTATATTACTTGTCATAATTTAATTTTCCATATTAAATAAAATTGTGGCATTACAAAAAAAACATATCTTAGGAAACTATTTTAATAAACAAACAAAAGGTTTAGTCAGAACAACATCTCAATTCATTTCTTCATCTTCTTTGCTACAGTGGATTCTTGTGTGCTGATAAGATCCTGATATGCCATCCTTTTTTGGCTTCTAGTTTTTGTACTCGTACCAGACTGAGAAAAAAATGCACAACCCCAAATTACATGAAAATATATTAAAACTTGATAGTGAAAAAGTGTTTATGAAATACCTTTTATCCAGTTGTGTTAGGTTGATTATATGATCTTCTATTGTAGCCCTCACCATCACGTTTTGTACATCTCATAATCAGACTAGCCCTATTGAGTTCTCTAGGCCTTACTTTTTTTTTCTTTCATTTTTTACCTTCCTTCTATTATTTTTGGCCCTATCAGATATTGTTTTCTCAACTGATGGAAGCACGGGCTCAGTACCAAATCTTCTTCACTTATGTGACCCATTTATGGGTTGTAAAGCATATGCATATGCTTTCAAATATGTCTCCTTGTGGTAGTACCTATGTATGTAGTCATAAGGTTCTTGTTAAAGATGTTATATAACAAAGCAGGTATGGGGACAAGGGGTCCCAGATAATTGTCAACCTCAACAACTGCAGGTTCTACATTTACTATGTACTGTTTTCTACCTTTATTAACTTTACATCCATTTCCCGCTTTCTAGATCATCTTCTAATCAACATCTTCCTTCTTTCTGTAATAAAATTTCTTCTTTATCAGTGAACCATAATTGTATTTCCATGAACTGCATTGCTTCCTCTTATTTAGTATTCTGGTCCTCATTTTAACTTTGATTCCCTCCAACACGGTTGTTATGCTCTTAAATCTAGACTCCACGATGTTGGAGTTAAATGCTTCACAAAGGTTATTGTCAACAATACTTGACACCGAGTGTAACCCTTAAAGGTCTTGGTCCAAGCTTGCAAATTCTTAGAGAAAAAATCCTTTGCAACACCTTTATCAATATTATAAAATTCTTCTTTGTTTTGTTCCCACTCCCTTTCTGCTGTAGACTTTACTATTTTTTAAAAAGAAAATTTATATACATTTCTTTTCTTCTTACCAAAACAGTTTGCTAAGACATGTCTAGCATAATTTCTATGTTCTACTCTAGGCAAAATGTCATTAATGGCTATCTTAAGACCCTGCAAATTAATTTACAAAACATAATTAAAAAAATCTAACAAACATGTTCACAACAGTAATAAATTGATGCAAATAACATAACATTGTTTACCTTTTGTTGGTCACTGATGATGATATACCCAAAGCTGTCTTTCATTCCTAAGTCTATAATCAAAAGATTAAGAAGCCATGACCAAGAATCAGTGCATTCCCCCTAGACGATAGCTCAGGCAACTGTGTACTTCTGACTATTTCCATCTCTTCTACAAGTAGACATCATCTCACCCTTGGATGGACCTTTTAAGAAGAAACCATCCAAACCTAGTATAGGCTTGGACCCTTCTTTATAACATCTTTTCAGTAGTTCAAAACATACGTAAAACTTCTTGAAATATGGTGGAGATTCAAATATTACTCTATTCATTGCCATCTGTATAGTACTTCTAGGATTATTTAGTCTTAATTCATCAACATAATCCTACAGCATAGCAAATTCCTCTACAAATTTTCCTGCCAACTTATTCTTCACCATTTTCTCGGCCCTTCTACACCTTGTCATATTAACATTCACATTTATTTCTGAAGCTACCCTTCTTTGTATCTCCCTCAAATTCATTTTTAGGTGGTTTCTAATAGTAGCTTCAAAATGTCTGTAATTACTTTCCCATTAACCATTTTGTTTCTAAAACTAATACAACATTTGTGCTCATCATGAAAACTTTTCACTTGTTGGCACCTGGACATGCTACTATAACTTGCAAATATTCTCCATTTACACTTTTTAGATGCAATGCATTTAAATCTAACCCTATTTGGTTCATTATTGATTATCTTAAGTTTCCTTCTTGCTAGCTTCATAGTTCAACTCGAAATCGTCAAGAGGGAAGAAGAATTGGCCTTTAAGAAAAATGGTGGAAGCAATGAAAGAATATGAAACAATGAATACAATAATTTAGAGTGGTTCAGCCCCAATTGCCTACTTAACTACCTTAGCTTTCCACAACTAAGGATTTTCCCAATTTCACTAATTTGATAACCTTTGAGGAAAAAGTTTAACCTTACAATCTCCCTTAAGATTTCTGCCTAAAATTTTAAGATTGCAACTCCCTTAAGTTTTCTACACAAACCTTAAGATTTAACCCTTTCAAAGAGATATAAACAAATAAGATCAGAATGCTTGCCAATAAAGCTCAAATAAACAAGAATACATTTGAGCTGAAATAAACATATTATCAAATAAAACTAGTTTAACAATCTCCCCCTTTTTAATGTAATAAAAAAATTTGTAAATTTGTTTTTGAATAAATTGCTCCCCATATATCAAAGTCATTTTCAATTGAAGGATTAAAAAAAATGACATAAGATCACAATTGACATTCATTTTACTTTGAAAACATGGTCACTAAATTGGGCATAAAATCAATTAATCATAATCAATCAACCATTAAATTTACTTTTCTCTTATATAAAAAATAATCAAATAGAGCTTAAGAGGAAAAGAAAATGGTTAGTCCAAAAATCGATATTAAAAATAAGGAACAAGTGAAATAACATACCAAGTAAACATTAAGGTGCAATCGCATAGAATATGCATTAGTGATGTTCTCCTTAAAGAAATGCACATTTTCCTACAAATATAAAATTAAATTTTTGTTTTTGTTACCCAATTTCTTTTAGGTCTATAGGCATTAGTTTCCAAGATTCTAGTCCCTTTAGGTATCCATTTAGAAAAGATATCCTTATATTTAGTAGTTATTGTAAAATCCTGAATTAGGGTCTAGTCAGAACAGTGGTTTTGAGACCACAAATTTGAAATAAAAATAATTATTTTATGATTATTTGATGGTCCATGATATGATTGCATGTTTGTTTGAAATTTTCATAAAGAAATTTTATGCCTAAAGTGTCCAATTTGAAGTTAGGGACTCAATTGAATAAATTTTGAAACTTGTGCTCTAGAATTCAAGCATGAAATTGCATTGGATTATTAATTAGAGGTCCTTAAATAGAAATTTGACCAAGTTCAAAAATTTTGGACAAAAATGGGCTTGTATGGTAAAATTTGAAAGAAAGGTTAAAAGGACATTTTGGTCATTTGGTAATTAAATCGACTAAAAGATAAAACAAAAGCCAAAATTTGTCCATCTTCTACCCCATGACTATAATGCCCCAAAAATTGGGCCTAGAAAGAATTGGGCCTTAAGTCTGGGATTCGGATAGAAGAAAACCTGAATAATTAAGAAGTTGTAAATATTATCGTTTAAGAAAAAAAAATGAATTACTACTAGAAAATTTTTACTTTATTTATTATTATGGATATTTTAAAATTTTATTAGTATTATGGGATAAATTTATTACTATTAGAAAAAAAAATACTGCATGTATGTTTGAAAAATTTTTATGAAAATTTTTATTTACTGTATTATTTGAAATTTTTATTATTAGATATATTTATAAAATTATTATTATTGGTAATTAAATAAGTAACGAAGGGTTTATAGTGTGGGGAAAAGTCCAGGGTTCGGCCCACAAAATTCTTAAATTTGGCCTCTTAAGGAAATCTGGATAGTAGGCCTTATTAATAAATTAGGCTGAGTTTTAGTATGAAGGAACGCCTGGCCCAGTGGCTAAGCACACTAGGAAAGGCACGGGAGGTGCCTGGGTTCAACGCACGGCGTTTGCAAATGGTTGTTTTTTTTACAACCAAGAATTTACGCAACAAGGCCTTATAAATATTTTGAGAGGAAAGGTGACACAAAAGAGTCAAGTGGCAAGGAGGCGTTAAGAGTGTGCATGTGGTTAGGAGTTCGAGTCTGGTAAGTAGCATATTTTGTTTTATTTTTAAACAAAATCGGGACTGCAGCAGATAAGTCTTAAGATTAGTTGTGAGCAGATCATATCATAAGAAGAGCTTCAGTGTAGTGGCAACAGCGCGTTACAGGGACTAAGAGGGCACGAGTTTGAATCCAGGTGCTGGCGTTATTTTGGTTTGTTTTTAGGTGGACCAAGACTTCAGCAGGTAAGGTTTAAAGTTAATTGTGACTGTCATATATCTAAGAGCAAGCTACGACGTAGTGGCCAGCAGCGTGCCTAAGCGTGTGGAAGGCCCAGGCTCGAGCTACCGAGTGCACGGATGCCCCTTTTTGCTACATGCGTGTGGGAGAGTAGTAGAGTTGGACCAAAACTCTTCCCAAGTAGTAGGCTGAAGCGGTCAAACGGTGGATAAGGCTGCTAGGTGGTTGGATGAATTTCAAATGCCTAATTCATGGAGTAAAGCAAGGGAATTTGAAATTAGAAAGAATTTTTAATAAGCATTAAGTACCGTATTTGTTCTTTTAATTTTGGCTTTTATGAATTATTCCCTTTTTGTTTATTTTTCCTTCATCGATAATAACCGAACCTATCTTCTTCTACTCTTCTTTTCTTTCTTTTCTTTTATCTCATCTCTTCCTTCTTTAATTTCCTTCAAAGCTGAATCTGTACTGTCATCTCTTCTATTTCTATTTTCTCTTTTTCATTATACTAAAATCCGAAACATCCATACTTTAGTGATTCAGGAATTAATTTTTAGATCTATTTCCTACTTGCGATTAAGATAGATTCACAGTGGATCTAAGATTTGAAAAGTGTTGGAAACGCTTCTGACAAGAACGTCTTTGGTGGTAAGCATTCAGATCTTATTTTTTCTTTATTTAGTAATTTGAGGATAAGCTGAAAACCCCTAAATACTTTAGGGAGACTATTGATTTTTGCCAAGATTAAAATTAAGTATTTTTCATTCGGTTTTTTTATATGTGCGCATTGAAGGCTAGCGATCAAGATCTATTTGGAGGCTAGTAAGATCAACAAGGTTAATCGTGGGGGAGGTCTCGTTAGCGAATCGTCATAAAATAGGTGTGTAACTGACACCCTTTCATAGTCTAGATCGGCAAAAGTCGAAAAGCCGAAATGCCGAGAACCGGTATTTTGTAGATTTGCGAGTGTGCAAATGCTCGTGAGGTAAATTGATTAATGTTTTTGGTAAGCTGCTATGTTTAGACTGTAAAGTGCATGATTTCGTGCACTTCAGTATATTTGGGCTTAATGGGCTGAAAACGGGTTAGTGGGCCAACGAGCCCAATTTGGTAAAAACGCTCGGTAAGTGCTTCTGTTAATGTGTTAATGGTTAGAATATGTATGTAAACCCTAAAATATTTAAATTACTAGAATACCCTTAAGTATGAAAATTACCGTTTTACCCCTAGGTACAAAATGACCGTTATACCCCTAGGGTTAATTTTGACTGAAATGCATGATATTCTAATTCTGTTTGTTATATGCCATGACATGTATATCTGTTGCATGGGGTTGGGTTTTGTTACAGAGGAAGAACTCGTTCTAGTGGCTGTGCCACATATTCTGATATAAGCAGCTTTGCTGCGGATTATAGTTAGTGCCGTAACTGGTGCTAACACTGTAAGTGTAGGGATGGCGTGGGTGATTTATTCCCCACAGGAAGTGTAGGGATGGACGGAGGCAAGTGCAGGGTTGGATGGGGTTATCATGCATTAATCATATGAGACTGTTTTGTTATGGGCCAACTGTATTGAAGCAGGCCCAACTATGTTAATATGGGCAAGGCCCAATATATCTCGACTTGTAATAGGGCTACAGCCCAGATTGATACTGATATGGGCTAGGCCCAGTATACTCTGTTACTGTAAGGGGCTATGGCCCAGATTAATATTAATATGGGCTAAGGGCTAGTTAACACTGATTTCTGAATAGGGCTTAGGCCTAGTAAAGCTTGAACTGATTTGGGCTCTGGTTGGGATACTTTACACACTAAGTTTTCCAAACTCACCCCCCCTTTTCCCCATCTTTGCAGGTGAGCCTTAGATCGGTGGACTTAGAGCTGGGCGGGAAGTCCGTCCGTGTGTCCCCTGCATCTAAAATTTTTAAGTCAAAATGCATGGTAGTAAACACACGAGTAGAGGCACGGGTGTATGTCTCAATCGTGTGGAGGGCACAACCTAGCACACGGGCGTGTGTCTTGGCCGTGTGCCTCTAAATGCATACTGACGTCATAAATAGAATGCTTGAGTTTTTGGACACGGGCGACCACACGGGCGTGTCTAGGCAGTGTGAAGGACACGGGCGTGAGCTTGGCTGTGTGAAAACCCTTGTAGGTTTGAAATGAGAAAAAAATTCAATTAATTCCACACTGTCCCAAAGAACATGGGCGTGTGCATTGCCTCCACACGGGCGTAAGAGCCGTTGAACTAGAAATTCTTTTAAAATTTTTTTAGGTCCTCAGTTTAGTCCCGGACCATTTTCAATGTTTGTTTTGGGCCTCGTATGCCGATAATAGGGACACCAAGTTGTTGTTGGATTGGTTTCAAATTGGAACAAAATTTTATAACCCGTATTTCCTAAAAATGTTCGAGTACATGCCTGGTAACGCCTTCTACCTGGTCCCAGTCTCGGTACGGGTAAGGGGTGTTACATTTAGTGGTATCAGGGTTAAAGTTTAGTCAGTTCTAAGACTACTGTAGAGTGTATTGAGTTTAGCTATACATGCCATTATATGAATGTTGGTAGTGTGACTTCTCCTAACTGTTTGATTATCTTTGAATATATTAAATGTCTTCCAATCAAGCACAAGATTAGTTCGAGGGAGCCAAGAGCCATGCTCCAGCTTCCGTATAGCGTGCTATTTCTAGTAGTAGTAGAAGGCATATGTCTGAAGGCCGGAAGAGGCCAAAGCTGCCTTCTTTGACGTGATGGATGAGTGGTTTGGGGATTATTTAAGAAATAGCCCCAATATACCACGACCTCCCCCGCCCCCTAACTGACCAGAGGAGGAAGTGCCCCGAGGTGTGACACCTGTAAGAATTGGAAAAGCCCCTGTAGATAAGCTTAGAAAGTACGGGGCTGAGGAATTTAGAGCTAAGATTGATGATGATGCTGAACGAGCCGAGTTCTAGCTCGAGAACACTACACGAGTATTGGAGGAGTTATCGGGTACACCCGAGGAGTGTTTAAAGTGTGCTGTATCTCTTCTAAAGGATACTCTATACCACTGGTGGAAGACTGTATCTTCAGTGGTGCCAAAGGAAAACATCACTTGGGAGTTTTTCCAAGCGGAGTTTAAGAAGAAATAAATCAGTCAAAGATTCTTAGACTCAAAGTGAAAGGAGTTCCTGGAACTCAAACAAGGAAATAAGACGGTATTGGAATACGAAAGGGAATTCGTGAGGCTAAGTCAATATGCAACTGAATGGGTCCAAACAAGGAAATGTGTAAACGCTTCGAGGAAGGTCTGAATGAGGAAATCAAACTGTTGATTGGGATCCTTGAGATATGAGAGTTTGCCGCATTAGCTGATCGGGCCAAGAAGGCCGAGGAGCTCAATAATGAGAGGAAGCAAGCTAAGAGAGAAGCTCGAGTTTCGAGCAAGAGATCCAGCGGTAGGACACTTTCATTTTCCACAAAGAAATCAAGGAGCCAACATGAACGCTCCACTTCATCGGTAGAATATTCGGGAAGAGCGAGAAGCTCCAAACGGCGTAACTAGAAGTCTTCTTCCCCGATAGCGAGTAGTGTCAGGAGTGTAGATGACCAAAAGCCGAAGTGTAAAAACTGCAATAAATTTCACTTCAGATTGTGCTGGGTGAAGAGTGGTGCATGCTATAGATGTGGTTCTCTTACCCACTTCCTCAGAGACTGCCAGAGCAAACCGATAAAGTGGTGGAAGTAGCCCCGAAATTGAGTGCTCCTATTTCACAAGGTAGACCTTCGAGATATCCTAGAAGTGCTAGTGGCAGTCGAGTTGTGGCCAAAGACACTATGAAATCAGAGACTCGAGCCCCGGTAAGAACGTATGCAATATGCGCTCGAGAGGAAGCCTCTGCTCTTGACGTCATCACGGGTATCTTTTCTCTTTTTAATAATTGTGTTGTAGCATTAATTGATCCGGGATGGACGCATTCATACATTTGCATGAGATTGGTGTCTAGTATGAATATATCCATTGAACTTACGAAATTTATTATCAGAGTGTTGAACCCATTAGGCAGGTCAGTCCTGGTTGATAAAGTCTGTAAGAATTGTCCCTTGACGATTCAATGTCATTGTTTTCCAGCTAACCTTATTTTATTGCCATTTGATGAGTTTGATGTAATACTTGGCATGGATTGGTTAGCCCTACATGATATAATTGTAAATTTTGGTAGCAAGTATATTGAATTGAAGTGCCTAGATGGTGAGATTCTACGGGTTGATTCAAGAGAATTGGATACACCATCGGTTGTAATCATAGCAATGGTTGCTCAAAGATATATGAGAAAAGGGTACGAAGCCTACCTTGTTTTTGTACTGAACACTAAGGAAATGGAGTTGAAGATTAAGTCTGTACCAATAGTATGTGAATATCTAGACGTGTTCCCGGAGGAACTACTCGGATTACCTCCTGATAAAGAGATAGAGTTTGGTATTGAACTGGTGCTAGGAACAACCCCTATTTCTATTACTCCATGCAGGATGGCACCAACCGAGTTGAAAGAATTAAAAGCACAGTTGCAAGAACTAGCAGATAAAGGTTTTGCAAGGCCGATCTTTTCACCTTGGGGTGCTCCCATATTATTTGTAAAGAAGAAAGATATTTCAATGAGGCTATGTATAGATTATCGGTAGCTAAACAAGGTAACTATCAAGAATAAGTATCATTTGCAAGAATCGATGATTTGTTTGATTAGTTGAGGGAAGCCACTATATTCTCTAAGATAGATGTAACACCCCGAACCCGAGGCCGTCGCCGGAGTTGAACACGAGGTGTTAACAGACTTCAAACCACTTATTAAATTTTTCCAGACAAGTTGTCAATCTGCGTACTAGTCGCTTTAAAAATCATATCTTGAGCTCTGGAACTCAAAATCCAGTTCCGTTAATTTTCCCTGAAACTAGACTCATATTCCCATCTACATATTTTTTTCTAGAATTTTTGGTCTGGCCAATTAGTACAGTTTATTAGTCAAAGTCTCCCATGTTACTGGGGTCGACTACACTGACCTTTGCGCATTACGACCTGGATATCTCCCTGTACAGAACTTCCATACTGATGCCGTTTGTTTCTATAGAAACTAGACTCAGAGAGGAATCTATACATATATGGTATGACTCCTAATTATCTCTGGTTAATTTATAATGAATTTCCAAAGTCGGAGCAGGGAATCCAGAAACCGTTCTGGCCCTGTCCCACGAGAACCTGATTATCTCTTAACATACTGTCCATATGATCCTTTCGTTACTTCCATATGAAAATAGACTCATCGAACTTTGATTACATAATTTATTCATCAATTAATTCCACTCTTACTATTTTTAGTGATTTTTCAATCTCATGTCACTGCTGCTGCCAGCATCTGTTACGAAAGCAACTATGCCCACTTCGTGTTTACTCCTTGATCTAACTAATAATTCATCATGCATATCACAAATTATGATCATGACTAACCATGCCAAAGGCTAATCATTGTCAAACTTCCCCCTACTACACTATTGCCATATCATGAATTTTAACACCAAAATAATCAACCATGACGTATGGCATAAAAAGGTCGAATTATCAAGATTTGCGACCTAACGTATGAATCCAAACCCAACCGAACATTTATGCCATTTTCGCATGGCTAAAAGGTTACATACCAAAGTTCAAACACAACATAATAGCCTATACATGCCGAAATGTTCTCCTAAGCCAACTAAGAAGAAAGTACCAAAACTTGCTATCCGGTGTGATGACTTCGATGACGGCCCGACCACGCAAAAGGAGACGAGTCCAAGAAACCTAGTATGGGTGACAAGGAAACACCGAGTGAGTTTATAACTCAGTAAGTCATAAGCAATACACTACCATCCATTAATAACATTATCACAAGAGGAAACAAAATGGAACGAGGCTAGTTACTCCATCCATACCGAACCATACCATAGTTCCTCCGACCTATCGGTTCAATCTCATACCAAATCATGCATTCACATTCCATATACTCATCAATAGAATATTCGAGGCATTTTCATAAATCATTTTATTTTCGTTACAATCATACAACTACACGGCCTTTCACCCATTCCACGATAAATCTTATGTACGTGACTTCAAGTATATTCGTCACATGGGTTCAAACTTACCAAGCTCAACTCCAAATATAGACATAGCACCTATTAGCCATGAGCTCAAGATACTTACCCGATCCGCTGTCCGTGATCGACTCAATAGTGTCGCACACTTAGTGTCCATAATGATTCAAGAACATATTAAGTCCGCACACTCAGTGCTATATAATCAACTCGCACACTTAGTGCTACATAATCATACTCGCACACTTAGTGCTACATAGTCAACTCGCACACTTAGTGCTACATAGTCAAACTCGCACACTTAGTGCTACATATTCAATTCGCACACTTAGTGCTGCACAATTTAAACCCGCACACTTAGCGCCAATCTCGTGGTCATAAATGTTTATACCCGCACATTTAGTGCCGAGATCAACAACTCAATACATCTCACCTCTTTTCTTTTCATTCAACACTTTCATCACCACATACGTACATGCATATATATATATTTATTCATTCCATTCAGCATCATTACATAAACGTTATGACCATTTGAATTAATACCAACTATATGCTTAATGACTTACTTTATGTTGGGTAAAATAAATTCCGAGTCGGCTACTCGATGACCTTCGATTTCCCCTTGTTGGACGCCTCTCCTTTAGGTTCTTGAGCTTAAATAATACAAATAAGAGTATTCAATATTTAACCCAATAACATGAATTTATTTATCACATTCGGCAATCACATATCATTAAATTTTCGAACCAAAATGTCATTATATGACCACATATACACATATCCATATACTTAAGCTCAATAATTATAATGTAATATCATGTACCCACTTTAAGTATATTGCCGAATATACTTAATCATACATACACCTAACCAAAACAATTTCCTAAAATCTTTATATCATTTATACACTAAGCCGAATACTCTCACCAAGTTCACCTATATTCTTCAACAATTCCTTCATTGATCAAACACATATTCGGCTAAAGAAATAGCAATTTTAGCAACCTTCGATTTAGTACTTAACTTTTACCACATATCAAATAACTCATTTCCTTACTCATGTGACCACGTATATTCGGTCATGCATACACACATAAAATCAATTTGGAGACTCTATCAATCCAACATACATTCGGCACCTTCATCCACCATTCTACCAAGCATGTAATATTCAAACACAACCAAACTCACATTCGGCCCTAGCTCATAACAAGGTAGCCGATTCTTTTTATAGTTCAAACACTCCTCTATCATCATTCACCTAACTTTAACATGAAACAACAAAACTCACCATTTCTCATCCAAATAACATGAACAACAACCATTTCTTGAACACTTTCTCATGACCGATTGCTCATGTTACCAACAAGATTCAAGATTTGAACATGGGCTATTTAGAACTCAAGTCAATTACTAAAACATCTAAGTCAATTACTAAAACATGCATGCATCTCAAGGACAACATCAAACATACCTTAGTCTAGCAAACCACCATAGCCGATTTTCTCAAGCTTTTCCCCTTCCTTTCTTTCCTCTATTCGGCCAAAGATGTTCAAGAATGAACACTTTTTTTTTGTTTTCTTCAATTCACGGCAACAAGGGGGTATGGATGAGACCATATTATTTTTTTTTCATCACCCTTCCTTTCATTATTTAATCACCATGCTCATTATTTTATTTTTCTTAACATACATCACTAGCATAACATGTTGGAGACATGTTTCCACCCATAGCATGGCCGGCCACTATGCTTTAGTTTGGCTAATTTGACATGCAAGGACAACACTTTCCCACTTTAATACTATTTGGTCCTTACTTATTTACCTATCATAATTTTCCAAGTCTTTCAACTAGATCCTTTCAAGCAAAATTCACATTCCTAATATAAAATTTAAAACATCAAATTTTTGTACAAGTACTATCACACATATAAGATATGCAAATAAAATTTTAACTAAATTTTATGACTCGGTTTTGTGGTCCCGAAACCACATTCCGACTAGGGTCGAATTAGGGCTGTTACAACTCTCCCCCACTTAAGAAATTTTCGTCCCCGAAAATCTTACCGGTAAATAGGTTTGGGTATCGTTCTTTCATCGAGCTCTCGGTTTCCCAAGTAGCTTCCTCGATCCCATGTTTGAGCCATAACACCTTCACTAACGGAAACCTTTTGTTTCGCAACTCCTTCACTTCACGAGCTAGGATACGTATCGGTTCTTCTTCATAACTCATATCGGCTTGAATTTCAACCTCTGATGGGCTAATTATGTGCGATGGATCAGATCGATAGCGTTGAAGCATCGAAACATGAAAGACGTCGTGAATCTTTTCAAGCTCAGGGGGCAAAATTAATCGGTATGCAACTGGTCCAACTCGTTCGGATACTTCGTACGGGCCGATGAATCTCGGACTCAATTTGCCCTTACGACCAAATCTAAGCACCTTCTTCCAGGGTGAAACTTTGAGAAATACTTTATCTCCAACCTGATATTCAATGTCTTTTCTTTTCAAATCCGCATACGACTTTTGACGATCCGAAGCGGCTTTCAAACTTTCGCGAATTACTCGGACTTTCTGCTCGGCATCCTTAATCAAATCAACCCCAAAGATTTTACTTTCACTAAGTTCAGTCCAAAATAATGGGGTACGGCACTTGCGACCGTATAAAGCCTCGTAAGGTGCCATCTTAATGCTTGATTGAAAGCTATTGTTATAAGCAAATTCAATCAAAGGCAAATATCTTTCCCATGAACCACAGAACTCTAAGACGCAACATCTCAACATATCCTCGAGTATCTGAATTGTTCGTTCAGATTGACCATCGGTTTGGGGATGAAAAGCGGTGCTAAAATGCAGCTTGGTACCCAAAGCTTCTTGCAATTTCTTCCAAAATCGTGATGTAAATCTTGGGTCTCTATCTGACACAATAGAAATAGGTACTCCATGTAATCTCACAATCTGAGAAACGTACAATTCAGCTAGTTTATCCAATGAAAAATCCGTACGCACGGGGATAAAGTGAGCCGACTTAGTCAGTCGATCGACAACAACCCAAATCGCATCCTTCTTACTTGCTGACAATGGCAGCCCGGACACAAAGTCCATTGTGACTCGATCCCATTTCCACTCGGGTATCATGATCGGCTGAAGTAATCCTGAAGGCACTTGATGTTCTGCTTTCACTTGTTGACATATTAAGCATCTCGAAACAAAGTCAGAGATGTCTCGTTTCATACCATGCCACCAAAACTGACGTTTCAGATCGTTGTACATTTTAGTACTACCCGGGTGGATAGACATTCGGCCACTATGAGCCTCATTCAAAATCATCGAAATAAGTTCTGAATTCCTTGGAACACACAAACGACTTCTAAACCTCAAACAATCATCATCATCCATTCGAAACTCCGATTCCTTGTTCAGAACACACTCAGCCCGTTTTGCAACCAATTCATCATCAACTTTCTGGGCTTCACGAATTTGATGAATCAACAATGGTTTGGCTTTTAATTCAGCTACTAACACATTGTCGGGTAGAACAGACAAGTACACATTCATCGCTCGTAAAGCAAACAATGATTTTCGGCTTAAGGCGTCCGCAACCACATTAGCCTTTCCCGGGTGGTAATCAATGACAAGCTCGTTATCTTTCAACAATTCAAGCCAACGTCTTTGTCGCAGATTCAAGTCTCGCTGAGTCATCAAATATTTGAGACTTTTGTGATCCGAAAATACATGGCACTTCTCACCAAATAAATAATGTCGCCATATTTTTAAAGCAAATACGATGGCAGCTAGTTCGAGGTCGTGGGTCGGATAATTTCTCTCGTGTGGCTTCAATTGTCTCGACGCATAGGCCACAACTCGACCTTCTTGCATCAACACGCAACCCAACCCAAGTAGGGATGCGTCACTATAAATGACAAACTCTTTGCCTGATTCGGGTTGCACTAAAATTGGTGCTTCAGTCAAATGAGTTTTCAGTTGATCGAAACTTTTCTGACATTTCTCCGTCCATTCGAACTTAACATCCTTTTGAAGTAGCTTCGTCATTGGTGTGGCTATCATCAAGAAACCTTTGACAAATCGTCGGTAATAATCGGCGAGCCCTAGGAAGCTCCGAACTTCGGTAACATTTCTCGGAGGCTTCCAGTTAAGTATGGCTGAAATTTTGCTCGGGTCAACTCGAATACCCGATGCGGATACCACATGACCCAAGAAGCTAACCTCTCTTAACCAGAACTCACACTTACTGAACTTAGCATATAACTGCTTATCCCGCAAAATTTGCAACACTAGCCTCAGATGCTCAGTATGTTCGGTCTCATCTCTTGAATAGACCAAGATGTCATCAATGAACACAACTACGAACCGATCCAAATATGGTCTGAAGATCCGATTCATCAAATCCATAAACACCGCAGGGGCATTAGTGAGCCCAAACGGCATCACTAAGAACTCGTAGTGACCGTACCTCGTTCTGAAAGCAGTTTTGGGTACGTCCGAATCTCGAATCCGCAACTGATAATAACCCGATCTCAAATCTATCTTTGAAAACACTGATGCTCCCTTTAATTGATCAAACAAATCATCAATACGCGGTAACGGATACTTATTCTTTATCGTCACTTTATTTAGTTGACGATAGTCAATGCACAACCTCATGGTTCCGTCCTTCTTTTTCACGAACAATACTGGTGCACCCCAAGGTGAGAAACTTGGTCGAGCGAAACCTCTATCCGTCAATTCTTGCAACTGAGCTTTCAACTCTTTTAACTCGGTTAGTGCCATACGATACGGAGCTATCGAAATTGGCGCAGTTCCAGGTACAAGCTCAATACCAAACTCTATCTCCCGAACAGGTGGCAAACCCGGCAATTCTTCAGGAAAAACATCCGGGTATTCACAAACCACCGGCACAGATTCGGGTTTCTTTTCTAACTCTTTGTCATCAAGTACATACGCAAGGTATGCTTCGCACCCTTTTCTCACATATTTCTGGGCCAACATTGCTGATATTACAGCTGGCAACCCCCTTAAGTCCGCAGACTCAACTCGGATTATCTCGTTATTTGCGCACCTCAAATCAATAGTCTTGCTTTTGCAATTCACAACCGCATCATGCGCGGTCAACCAATCCAAACCAAGAATAACATCAAATTCGTCAAACGGCAAAAGCATCAAATCGGCCGGAAAACAGGATTCTCGGATTATTAGAGGGCATCTCTTACACACTTTATCAACAAATACGCATTGACCCAAAGGGTTTGACACTCGAATTACGAACTCAGTAGACTCAACAGGTAGAGTCTTACTGGATGCTAAGGTTTCGCATACATATGAATGAGTAGAGCCAGGGTCAATCAATGCAATCACATTAGTATCAAAGAGAGTGAAGGTACCAGTGATGACGTCAGGGGAGGATGCCTCCTCTCGTGCCCGGATGGCATATGCTCTAGCAGGAGTGCGGTTCTGGGCTCGAACAGCCGTATCAGAGGCCCCTCTCTGACTACCACCCCTACCTCCTAAAATTCTCGGTGGTCTACCTCTAGTTGTCACTCCACTAGGTCTTGCACCTTGAATCTTATTCTTCTCATCAAGCTCCGTGCAATCTCTAATGAAGTGGTCCTTCGAACCGCATCCGTAACAGGCCCTGTTAATAGACTTACCCTAACATTCACCTAGGTGTCGTCTTCCGCATTGGGGACATTCAGGTTTCTCTAGACGATTATTGCCCACACTAGCTACCGAAGTAGCTCGGGAGTCCGTCGATGGTCTTGCTCTGATGGAAATTCCCGCAGTCGTCCTCGACTTATTAGTGTCCTCCCTGAACTTCTTTACGGCTGAGAACGGGGCTTTACCCGTCGATCTTTTACGGTAGTCTCTAGCTTCAAATTCAGCCTTCTTCTTCTCCTTTCCAAGTTCTTCCGCCTTGCAGGCTCGTTCGACTAGTGTTACGAATTCTTTTATTTCCAGAATACCCATTAGTAGCTTTAAATCTTCATTCAATCCTTCTTCGAATCTTTTGCACATAGCAACCTCATCAGCTACACACTCCCGGGCATACCTACTGAGTCTTACGAATTCATGTTCGTATTCAGATACTGTCATACGGCCTTGCTTGAGTTCCAAGAATTCCTTACGCTTTTGATCAATGAACCGTTGACTAATATATTTCTTTCGAAATTCCGTCTGAAAGAAGTCCCAAGTTATTCGTTCGTTTGGGACTATGGAAATCAGGGTCCTCCACCAATAGTAGGCTGAGTCCCGCAACAAGGATATAGCACACTTTAGACATTCATCGGGTGTGCATGACAGTTCATCAAACACCCGAACGGTGTTATCAAGCCAGAACTCGGCCCTTTCAGCATCATCAGCAACTATGGCCCTGAACTCCTCAGCCCCGCACTTCCTAATCAAGTCTACAGGTGGCTTACTCAGCCTCACAGGATCAGTAACTGATGGCATTACTGGCTCCGGGGGTGGATTATTCAAATTCGGGAATTGTTGGACAGCCGGATTGGTTCGGGCATACTGCGCGACCCATTCATTCATCATGGTAGAGAAGGCTTGTTTAGCCCCCTCACCTTGATTATTCGCAGATGACTGAGGTTCAACAGGCGGCGTCCCTTGTGCAGGAGCAGCCGCTACGCTCTCAACGTCATCCGCTAAGGTTCCTTCTACACCGGGGTCCATTTACTAATCAAAACAAAAACATTTTACCCGTCAGAAGTCATCACACATTTAAACATTAACATTAAGGCATGTATAGCTAGACTCATACGCGCTATGGTAGTCCAAGAACCGACTAAACCATAGCTTTGATACCAATCAAATGTAACACCCCGAACCCGAGGCCGTCGCCGGAGTTGAACACGAGGTGTTAACAGACTTCAAACCACTTATTAAAATTTTTCCAGACAAGCTGTCAATCTGCGTACTAGTCGCTTTAAAAATCATATCTTGAGCTCTGGAACTCAAAATCCAGTTCCGTGAATTTTCCCATCTACATATTTTTTTTTAGAATTTTTGGTCTGGGCCAATTAGTACAGTTTATTAGTCAAAGTCTCCCATGTTACTGGGGTCGACTACACTGACCTTTGCGCATTACGACCTGGATATCTACCTGTACAGAACTTCCATACTGATGCCGTTTGTTTCTATAGAAACTAGACTCAGAGAGGAATCTATACATATATGGTATGACTCCTAATTATCTCTGGTTAATTTATAATGAATTTCCAAAGTCGGAGCAGGGAATCCAGAAACCGTTCTGGCCCTGTCCTATGAGAACCTGATTATCTCTTAACATACTGTCCATATGATCCTTTCGTTACTTCTATATGAAAATAGACTCATCGAACTTCGATTACATAATTTATTCATCAATTAATTTCACTCCTACTATTTTTAGTGATTTTTCAATCTCATGTCACTGCTGCTGCCAGCATCTGTTACGAAAGCAACTATGCCCACTTCGTGTTTACTCCTTGATCTAACTAATAATTCATCATGCATATCACAAATTATGATCATGACTAACCATGCCAAAGGCTAATCATTGTCAAACTTCCCCCTACTACACTATTGCCATATCATGAATTTTAACACCAAAATAATCAACCATGACGTATGGCATAAAAAGGTCGAATTATCAAGATTTGCGACCTAACGTATGAATCCAAACCCAACCGAACATTTATGCCATTTTCGCATGGCTAAAAGGTTACATACCAAAGTTCAAACACAACATAATAGCCTATACATGCCGAAATGTTCTCCTAAGCCAACTAAGAAGAAAGTACCAAAACTTGCTATCCGGTGTGATGACTTCGATGACGGCCCGACCACGCAAAAGGAGACGAGTCCAAGAAACCTAGTATGGGTGACAAGGAAACACCGAGTGAGTTTATAACTCAGTAAGTCATAAGCAATACACTACCATCCATTAATAACATTATCACAAGAGGAAACAAAATGGAACGAGGCTAGTTACTCCATCCATACCGAACCATACCATAGTTCCTCCGACCTATCGGTTCAATCTCATACCAAATCATGCATTCACATTCCATATACTCATCAATAGAATATTCGAGGCATTTTCATAAATCATTTTATTTTCGTTACAATCATACAACTACACGGCCTTTCACCCATTCCACGATAAATCTTATGTACGTGACTTCAAGTATATTCGTCACATGGGTTCAAACTTACCAAGCTCAACTCCAAATATAGACATAGCACCTATTAGCCATGAGCTCAAGATACTTACCCGATCCGCTGTCCGTGATCAACTCAATAGTGTCGCACACTTAGTGTCCATAATGATTCAAGAACATATTAAGTCCGCACACTCAGTGCTATATAATCAACTCGCACACTTAGTGCTACATAATCATACTCGCACACTTAGTGCTACATAGTCAACTCGCACACTTAGTGGTACATAGTCAAACTCGCACACTTAGTGCTACATATTCAATTCGCACACTTAGTGCTGCACATTTTAAACCCGCACACTTAGCGCCAATCTCGTGGTCATAAATGTTTATACCCGCACATTTAGTGCCGAGATCAACAACTCAATACATCTCACCTCTTTTCTTTTCATTCAACACTTTCATCACCACATACGTACATGCATATATATATATTTATTCATTCCATTCAGCATCATTACATAAACGTTATGACCATTTGAATTAATACCAACTATATGCTTAATGACTTACTTTATGTTGGGTAAAATAAATTCCGAGTCGGCTACTCGATGACCTTCGATTTCCCCTTGTTGGACGCCTCTCCTTTAGGTTCTTGAGCTTAAATAATACAAATAAGAGTATTCAATATTTAACCCAATAACATGAATTTATTTATCACATTCGGCAATCACATATCATTAAATTTTCGAACCAAAATGTCATTATATGACCACATATACACATATCCATATACTTAAGCTCAATAATTATAATGTAATATCATGTACCCACTTTAAGTATATTGCCGAATATACTTAATCATACATACACCTAACCAAAACAATTTCCTAAAATCTTTATATCATTTATACACTAAGCCGAATACTCTCACCAAGTTCACCTATATTCTTCAACAATTCCTTCATTGATCAAACACATATTCGGCTAAAGAAATGGCAATTTTAGCAACCTTCGATTTAGTACTTAACTTTTACCACATATCAAATAACTCATTTCCTTACTCATGTGACCACGTATATTCGGTCATGCATACACACATAAAATCAATTTGGAGACTCTATCAATCCAACATACATTCGGCACCTTCATCCACCATTCTACCAAGCATGTAATATTCAAACACAACCAAACTCACATTCGGCCCTAGCTCATAACAAGGTAGCCGATTCTTTTTATAGTTCAAACACTCCTCTATCATCATTCACCTAACTTTAACATGAAACAACAAAACTCACCATTTCTCATCCAAATAACATGAACAACAACCATTTCTTGAACACTTTCTCATGACCGATTGCTCATGTTACCAACAAGATTCAAGATTTGAACATGGGCTATTTAGAACTCAAGTCAATTACTAAAACATGCATGCATCTCAAGGACAACATCAAACATACCTTAGTCTAGCAAACCACCATAGCCGATTTTCTCAAGCTTTTCCCCTTCCTTTCTTTCCTCTATTCGGCCAAAGATGTTCAAGAATGAACACTTTTTTTTTGTTTTCTTTCTTCAATTCACGGCAACAAGGGGGTATGGATGAGACCATATTATTTTTTTTTCATCACCCTTCCTTTCATTATTTAATCACCATGCTCATTATTTTATTTTTCTTAACATACATCACTAGCATAACATGTTGGAGACATGTTTCCACCCATAGCATGGCCGGCCACTATGCTTTAGTTTGGCTAATTTGACATGCAAGGACAACACTTTCCCACTTTAATACTATTTGGTCCTTACTTATTTACCTATCATAATTTTCCAAGTCTTTCAACTAGATTCTTTCAAGCAAAATTCACATTCCTAATATAAAATTTAAAACATCAAATTTTTGTACAAGTACTATCACACATATAAGATATGCAAATAAAATTTTAACTAAATTTTATGACTCGGTTTTGTGGTCCCGAAACCACATTCCGACTAGGGTCGAATTAGGGCTGTTACAATAGACCTGAGATCCGGCTACTATCAGTTGCGAGTTAAGGAATCGGACGTGCCTAAGACTGTTTTTAGAATGAGGTATGGCCACTATGAATTTCTTGTCATGCCGTTTGGGTTAACGAATGCACCGGTCGTATTTATGGACCTAATGAATAGGATATTTTGGCCATACTTGGACAAGTTCGTCGTTGTGTTCATTGACGACATTTTGATTTATTCCAAGGATGAGACAGAGCATGCGAAGCATCTGAGGACTGTGTTGCAGACTTTATGGGAAAAGCAATTGTATGCTAAGTTTAGCAAGAGTGAATTTTGGCTCCAAAAAGTAGGGTTTTTGGGTCACATTGTTTCGGGTGATGGTATCCGAGTTGATCCAAGTAAGATCTCTACCATCGTTGAATGGAAACCACCTAAAAATGTAACCGAAGTTAGAAGCTTTTTGGGCTTAGTCGGTTACTACCGAAGATTTGTGAAAGGATTTTCCATAAGAGCAACTCCAATGACAAGGCTGCTACAGAAAGACATTAAGTTTAAATGGACAGAAAAGTGTCAGCAGAGTTTCGAGAAGTTGAAGACATTGCTGACTAAAGCTCCAGTTCTAGTATTACCCGAGTCAGGAAAGGAGTTTGCGGTCTACAGTGATGTGTCCTTAAATGGACTAGGTTGTGTGCTTATGCAAGATGGCAAAGTGATAGCCTATGCTTCACGACAGTTGAAGCCACACGAGAAGAATTATTTGACATTCGATTAGAGCTTGCCGCCATTATTTTTGCCTTGAAAATTTGGAGACATTATTTATATGGTGAGACTTGTCGTATATTCACAGACCACAAGAGTTTGAAGTATTTGATGACTCAAAAAGAATTGAATTTGAGACAGTGGAGATGGTTAGAACTAATTAAAGATTACAAGTTGATCATCGATTATCACTCGGAAAAGGTGAATGTGGTCACCGACGCGTTAAGCAGAAAATATTTGTTTGCATTGAGGACCATGAACGCTCGATTGGCGTTGTTTGATGATGGTTCGGTCTGGGTAGAGCTGAGGGTCAGGCCGAAATTTCTTCAGGAAATTTATGATGGTCAGACTAATGATAGTTTCCTGCAAGCTAAAAGAGCTCAATGTGAGTTGAGCATTGAATCAGACTTTCAGATTGGTCCTGATGGATGTTTGATGTTCAGAGACAGAGTTTGCATACCGAGGAATGATGAAATTATTCAAAAAATTTTGCAAGAGGCACACAATAGCCGTTTGTCTAATCATCCGGGAAGTACTAAGATGTATAATGATTTGAAGAAAATATACTGGTGGAACGGCATGAAGAGAGACATCTCTGAATTTGTATCGAAATGCTTGATATGTCATCAAGTCAAAGCTGAACATCAAGTGCCTTCAGGTTTACTACAACCTATGATGGTCCCCGAATGGAAGTGGGACAGAATTACTATGGACTTCATAAGAGGATTACCATTGACCCCAAAAAGGAAAGATGTTATATGGGTTGTGGTCGATAGACAAAGTCGGCTTATTTTATTCTGTTAAGGACAAATTATTCACTTGAAAAGTTGGCCGACTTGTACATTTCTGAGATCGTGAGATTACACAAGGTGCCGCTATCGATTATTTCAGACAGAGACCCGAGATTCACTTCGAGATTCTGGAAGAAGTTACAAGAAGCCTTGGGTACTAGGTTGAGTTTTAGTACAACTTTTCACCCACAGACTGATGGTCAGTCTGAGTGGATGATTCAGATTCTTGAAGATATGTTGCGATGTTGCATCTTTGAATTTCAGGGCAGCTGGGAAAAATACTTGCCATTGGTAGAGTTCACCTACAACAACAGTTTTCAAATGAGTTTGAAGATGGCACCTTACGAAGCCTTGTATGGCAGAAAGTGCCGAACTCCATTGTATTGGACAGAACTCAAGGAGAGTCAGATTCATAGAGTTGATCTAATCAAAGAAACTGAAGAAAAGGTTAAAGTGATACATGACTGTTTAAAAGCGACATCGGATAGGCAAAATTCATACGTTGATTTTAGAAGAAAAGAGATCAAATTTCAAGTAGGAGATAGAGTATTCTTAAAAGTATCTCCATGGAAAAAGGTATTGAGATTTGGCCGGAAAGGCAAACTGAGTCCGCGATTTATCAGACCATACTAGATCACTAAAACATTTAAAACTTTAGCCTATTATTTGGCATTGCCATCAGAACTGGAAAAGATTCATGATTTGTTCCATGCATCTATGTTGAGGCGATATCGATCAGACCCCTCTCATGTGATTTCACCGACGGAGATTGAAATTAGACCGGACATGACCTATGGTGAGGAACCGGTCTAGATTTTGGCTCGTGAGATTAAACGGCTGAGAAATAAAGATGTGGCTTTGGTAAAAGTCTTATGGCATCGACATGGTGTGGAAGAGGCTACATGGGAGCCAGAAGAAACCATGAGAAGTCAATATCTAAACCTGTTTACTGGTCAGACTTTCGAGGACAAAAGTCCTTAAGGGAGAGAAATGTAACATCCCGAAATAGGGCCTAGTTGGAACAGTGGTTTTGGGACCACAAATCTGACATTGAAATATTTTTTTATGATTATTATGAGGTCTAGAATATGCAAATACGCATGTGTTAAAGTTTCATGAGGAAATTCTATGAGTAAGGTGTCCAATTGGAAAATAAGGACCAAAGTGAATAAAGTGCAAAACTTGGATTCTAGAAGCAATTTGCATGAAATTGCTTTAGATTATTGATTAGAAGTCCTGAAAGAGAAATTTTCCCAATTTCTAAGTTTTTGGACAAAAATGGGCCATGTAAAATTTGAAAGAAAGGGCTTAAGAGCATTTTGGTCATTTGGCTAATTAATGAAATAAAATGCGAAAACAAGCCAAAAATCAACCCATTCTCGCCATGTTGCTGCCGAAAATTGGGGTTCTCCATAGCTAGGGTTTTCAAGCTTTCCAAGCTCAATAGTAAGTGCTCCCTTGCCCCATTTTTAATGTTCTTCAAATTTTTGAAATCCCGATAGCTTACTCTCTCCATTTCTACCTATATTTTGAGTTAGGGTTCATGTATGTAAAGTGACCCATGTGTGACATGTTTATTCTTTGATGATTTATGGAGGAATATGAAAGTTGGACGTGTGTTAAGCATCTTTTCCTAGGTGAATTCCATGAAAAACTTCTAAAAGGACCTTTTTGCAAAAGGTACAAAATATGTAGTAGAAATGTGTAATAATGGAAAATGTGGGTTGCTATGAGAGGGAAAAATATTCGGCTAGGCTTGGGCAACCAAGAAAATTCATTCATTTTATTATACGAGCCTAGGGACCAAATCGTAAATAATGTGAAAGGTTAAGGGCAAAACGGCATTTTGTCCGGGTGAAATTTAGGCTTGAAAGAATAAGTGAGATATTGATAATTAATTTTTATTGTTATAGACCCCATGGAACAAATTCCGGAGATCGATCGAGGAAAACAAAAGGTTTTAGAATAACCGAAACGCGAAACCGAAACGAATACCAGGTAAGTTCGAATAACTTTAAGTAAACTATTAATATGTCTAATTGCATGTGTTATGAATGTATGATAATTGGTTATAATGATGGCATGAAAATCTATGAAATATATTAATAATAATGATATGATAATAAATGTTCCGGTTGAAGTAAAAAGGGAAATTCGATGGATAAACCATGGCTTACATGACTCGAGATCCTGCATGTGTTGCAAAAAGGGATTTAGCCCGGACGGGTAATCTGTTGATCTCAAATATAGAAAGGATCTAGCCTGGACGGGTGTTCCTTGAGTGATAGAGCCTCTTGAATAATATGTGTGCATTGTGGATTTAGCCCGGATGGGTAACCGGATTAGGGTTTGAATTTAGCATGGACTAGTAATTCAAATCCGAGCTCATTAAGGGTGTTTATCGCTATAAGGGATTTAGCCTGGACTGGTAATCCCGACATCACCCTATGAGTTTACGTTGCAGGGATTTAGCCTGGACTGGTAATCCCACTGTAAAATATGAGGTTCGCTGGAGTGCGTACTTGAGATGATCGCTCTTATGACTTGACGATAAATGGAAAATCCATCGAGATTTCTAAGAAACTCAACGGGATTAACATGAGATGTAAAAATGAAATTGTTGGATGATGAGCTCATTTGAGACAAATTACATGGTGTATTGTTATGGGACTAACCTGTTGATTGAGTGCATGTGATAGGGAAACTATTTCATGCTTGTTGGCTTTATTGCCTAATATATATGTATGATAATTAATCGGTAAGTTTAATTTCCAGTTATTCAGGCCTACTAAGCATGTAAATGTTTACCCCTCTCTTTTCCCTGTCTTACAGAGCTCGAGGACTCGTAGAGGTTGGAAGACAGTTGTAGAACCAACACATTATCATCTTGTCTAGCTTTGGTATATAGATACTTTTGTTTTGTTCAATGGCATGTATATGGCTTTTTTTTTATTTTGTTATATGTGTCATTTGTTTAGCCAATATGAAGGCTTATAAAAGTATACATATTTACTTGTATATGGCCATAGGAATTGGCTCATTTTGGTGTAGGTTACGGCCTACCAAATTGTGCACGATTATGTTCCAATGTTCTTTTGATGATTAAATATGGTGTGTTACAATTAGTCATACGTAACATGACCAAATCACATGGGGTGGTTAGGCCACAATTTGGCAATGAGTTAAGACAATGAGCCAAGCTTAATTGAGTTACCGGTCATAGAAATCATTAATATAAAGGGGATAACCGAGCATGTATAAAACTGATGAGATGAGGTTTACATGCAATGAGGTATATTAAGGTCATTTAAGAGTATAATTTGATCATTTTAAGTGTTATTGAAAACTATAAGTGGGTATGAACATTAGAGGGTGTCCAAAGTTTTGGAAAATAGCCCATCAAGGTCCACACGGGTAGACACACGGGCGTGTGACTAGGCCGTGTGTGACACACGGATAGCCCCATGGGCGTGTAGTCTGTCCGTATGTCCCCTGCACCTAAAATTTTTAAGTTAGAATGCATGGTAGTAAACACACGGGTAGAGGCACGGCCGTGTGTCTGAACCTTGTGGAAGGCATGGCCTAGCACATGGGCGTGTGTCTTGGCCGTGTGCCCCTAAATGCATGCTGACGTCATAAATAGAATGCTCGAGTTTTTGGACACGGGCGACCACAGGGGCTTGTCTAGGCCGTGTGAAAGAGACGGGCAGGGACACGGGCGTGAGCTTGGCCGTGTGAAAACCCCTGTAGGTTTGAAATGAGAAATAAGTTCAATTAATTCCACATGGGTAGAGGACACGGGCGTGTCTCAAAGCACACAGGCGTGTGCATTGCCTCCATATGGGCGTGAGAGGCATTAACCTAGAAATTCTCTTAAAGTTTTCTTAGGTACTGGTTTAGTCCCGGACTATTTTAAATGTATATTCTGGGCCTCGTAGGCCCATAATAGGGACACCCAAGATGTTGTTGGATTGGTTTCAAATTTGAACAAAATTTTATAACCCGTATTTCCCAAAAATGTTCGAGTACATGCCTGGTAATGCCTCGTATCTGGTCCCGGTCTCGAGTACGGGTAAGGGGTGTTACAAATGCTATGTATGTAATGGTGATGTTCTCCATGAAATATTTAGTAGTCCAAATATCGATAACGTGTTATGAGGTGATTGAATATATTGGAAATGAAATAGAAGTTTGTTTGTGATGTTATGTCATGTCATGTCCAATTGCTTAATATCATGTAAATTTTAAATGCTTTATTACTATTATGAGAATGTTTTGATCATTGCATGAGTAAATGATGACTATTATGGACATTGAGAATGATATTATGTGCAAGCTTGACAGAGAAACGATAGCAAGGAAAATCCCGTTTGAACCTTAGGAATAGTTTATGATACAAGTGACATGTCACTAGGAACTATGTGATCTGAACTCATGAGTTGTGTTCTGAGTTCACGATATATGTGACACTTGTTATGGTGGTCTGGGTGCTAGTCTTGTACGTTCTACAGGTAGCTGGGTAGCCTGACATGTGTTGCGGGTAACTGTCAGCTTGTGTGAGTAGCCCGAGTAGTTACGTCCTGACTATCAGCTTGTGTGATCAGACCCGTGAGTAGCTTAAAAGCGAGCAGCATGTTTTATGTGATATGAGATCCCATATAAGACCATACCTGGGATATGGCATCAGCGTAGAGATGGGTTCTACGTGTAAGACTATGTCTGGGACATTGGCATCGTAGGAGATTTCTCTAGAAAGATTCCGAGTATCCAATGATATTCCAAGTGTTCAACAGGAATTTCAACGGATAATTCAAGGTGAAATTCATTGAGTTTGTCCAAGATGAGAAAGTAAGTGATTATAAAATGAGGTAGTACAGGTACGTACTCCAAACTCATGAGTAATGAACTTATTATGTGATGAATATGTGGTAAGAATGATTGTTATAATGACCTTGTGAGTATGGATTTATATTCATGAAGTATAAATATGTGATGAATCCGATTGTCAAACATGTGTAAGACTTTTAAATTAATGTGATTTGAGACACAATGTGTTTATCCTTTATGTTTGTTATTTTTTGAATAATGGCAAGTTATATGACTTGAGAATCATGATTACACTTAAATAATATGCATTTGTAGTACATATACTGAGATGATTAGTTAAGTGTTGAGATGTACATTTATGAAGAGGTTATGATTGCTTGACTAAAACCTAAGTATGATAAGCTATGATATAGTTTGAAAAGGATGAGCTTTATAATCGATTGATTAGTAATTATGAGAACATTTTGATGAAATTGGTAAATGCATGTGAATTAAATGCTAATTATTTTCATGAGGGCTTACTAAGCTGAAAGCTTACTCCCTCCTTTCCATTTCTTTTAGTGTTGTCATGCCAGCTTCGGGATTGGGGATTGGAGATTGTCGGAGGCAGCATCACACTATCAAATTATCAATTTGGGGTATGAAAGCCTTAAATGTTTTCGAGTGAGTGGCATGTATAGAGGCTTAGTTATTATGATATGTGTTCTTATGATTTGGCCAAAGACGTTGGCTTATATTGATTCATTGTATATAGCCATGAGATGTGGCTTATATTGGTTATGGGTTTGTAAGCCTATTTATCTATGCTAATGTCTTGAGATGTGGTTATGTGTATGCATAAGCTAAGATTTCATGTGATGTGGTCATGCTTGTTTGTTATGAATGGATAGTCTCTTGGCATATATACATATGTGCTTGATGAATGTATTATGGCCAATCGAAGTGGTCATAGCCATGGAATAAATGTGTGATATGGTAATAAGATAATAATGCCTTGAATAAGAATGCATGATGATTAAGTTGAGATTAATTAGTAAGTAGATAATCTCAGTATAAAGGTAAAAGTAGTCATCAAAATGACAAGGATAAATGAATGTGAATTGGTGTGTTTCGATGTGGTATAATATGAGTATATGGAACACATGGAATAGCATGTAAATGTTGTAATTGTGCCATAATTGAGGATGTTTATTCGTTAAATTGATGCTATGTTAAGTGCCTTTGATGTGTATAAGTATGGTTGGGATTAAGGGTAACAAAAAGGCTTGAAAAATAGCCTAAGTATTGGTCACGCGGACAGAGACATGGCCGTGTGTCTCAGCAGCCTGGAGACATGGTTGTGTGTCCAGGGCGTGTGAAGTCTGCACTTAATTCGTGAGAATTTAATTCGTCACACAGCCTAGCACACGCGTGTGGCTTGGCCGTGTGGTTCTCTTAGTTGCTGATATCATAAACAGAGAGTTACACGGCCTGAGGACACGGGCGTATCCCTGTGTCCACACAGGCGTGTGACCCTATTCCATGAAAATTTTTCTAAGTTTTCCCAAAATTTCTCAAAGTTCTTGATTTAGTCCTTAATTACTTTCAATGCATGTTTAGGGCCTTGAAAGCTCGTGTAAGGGACGTTATGCATGTGTTTGAATGATAGGGATTTAAATGAAATTTTGTAGTCCAGTTGTGTATGAATGTTTATGTTTAAGTTCGGTAACGCCTTGAACCCTGTCTCGGCATCAGATATGGGTAAGGGGTGTTACAATTATGAGTTCTTTGGGGACCCATACACTTTTAACAATTCTTCATTTTTAAAAACTTAGAGGACCTCTATGTTTATAGAAACTAATGCTAGTTTTAACAAAATTTTGTTTTGAACTTTCTCATTTTTCAAAAACTTTGTTAGAGTGAGCTTTTTCTCTCTTAAGCAACTCTAGTTGCTTTTGATGATCATCATGAAATTTAGAAAGTAAATTATGCAAGTCACAAATCTTTTTCTCAAAATCATTTATAATAGCTTGCAAGTCATTTATTTTACTTTCAAGTTCATGCTTGACTTTGGAGAGTTAATTATTTTCATCTTTTAGTTTTGAAATAGTTTTCCTTTTGAAACCATTAATTTAAACTCTAAGCCTAATTCATCATAGGCACCTTGTAACTCATCAAAAGAATAAGGATTTGAAGTAGATGAGTTATAAGTTACCTTAAAATCTTCTATAGCCATAAGGAAAATGTTGACTACTTCTTAATCTTTATCATCGGAGGAATCCTCATCACTCCAAGTATCCACATTAGCTTTAAGCTTTTGTTTGATTGATCCCTTGTTCTTCCATTGAGGACAATCAAATTTGATTTGTTCCGGTTCTTACAATCATAACAATTAATGAGATATTTCTCCTTGGTAGATTCAAGCTTTAATTCCTCCATCTTTTGGAATCTTCTTCTTTTATTGGATTTCATGAACCTCTTCAATCTTCTAGCAAACATCTCCATCTCTTTGTGTTCATCCAACTCTTCACTAGATTCACTATCTTCATTTGTGGTGGATTTTAGAGCAGTACCAACCTTCTTCTTCACAACTTTTTCTTCTTCAACCCCTTTATTGAGTCTCCTCTCATGTGTAAGTAAAAAATCGAAAAGCTCATCCAAAGTCAATGTTTCTAAATTCTTTACTTCTTAAATTGTAATCACCTTGGCTTCCTACAATTTAGGTAAGCTTCAAAACATATTCTTTACCACCTATTCATTTGGATAAATCTTTCCATAAGACTTCAATCTATTGATTGTGAACCGATCAGACATCTCCTTAATATCCTCTTCGAGCTTTATCTTGAAAGTTTCATAGTTGAGTGTAAGGATTTCAAATTTAGACTTCTTCACTTGGTTAATGCCTTCATGGGTGACTTCAAGCTTGTCTCATACATTCTTGGTGTTTGAATAAGATGAAACTCTACTATACTCATCCGGACCAAGTGCACAAAATAGAATGTGCATTGCCTTGGCATTGAGTTGAATGCTTCTCTTATCTTCCTCATTCCATTCTTTCTTGTTTTCTGGAACTAAAAGCTCTCCTTCTTGTTTGAATGGAATTGAATGACCATCCATAACAACGTCTTATACGACAAGGTTATTTTCTTAAATGAACATCATCCTTATCTTTCAATAGGAATAGTTAGCACCATTGAAATAAAGAGGTTTGGAGATAGATTGAGACTCACTAAAGAAAATTTTCCACATCAACGTTGTTAGTCAACTAACGACCATATTAGTATGTCTGTTAAAAATAGACCAATTTGATAAAAAAAATAAACGCTAGGGGCTAAAGTGCTCCAAAAAAAAAGATAAAGGGCTAAAGTGACCAAACGATCAAACATTAGGCGCTATTTTTGGCGTTATGCCTAAATTTAATTATAAAGGATCAAACGACTGTTCAAAATACTAGTTCACCTTCCAATAGTCTGTATAATATATTAAGAAAAGATTTATATTAATAAAATATTAAAATTAATTTAAAGTAAATTAATATTGAAATGAATGTTGTAAAATAGAAAAAAGCTTATATATTAAAAAATAACCTTGAAAGGAGAATATAGGCTTTTTTACCTGAATAATACAAAAAATAAAATTAATAATTGAAATGGCATGCCTGTAATACCCCTCACCTGTATTCAATGCCAGAATAGGGTTACAGAGCATTATCAAATATATTATACAATTAAACATACATTTTCAAATTTCATGTAATCATTATTCAACATCTTTCAAATTCTCCCTAATACGAGCCTACGATGCCCAAAACATGCATTAGGAGTGGTTCGAGACTAAACCGATAACTCAAAAAAATTTTGGAACACCTAAAATTTTTTGCAAAATACAGGGGACACATGCTCGTGTGGCCCAACCGTGTGTCTTACACGGCCAAAGACACACCCGTGTCACAGGCCGTGTGGACATTCGAAATGGAATCACATGGCCGTGTCCCAGCTCGTGTTCGACCCCGTGTAACTCTCTGACTTGGGTCACACGGCCAACCACACGCCCGTGTGCCCTTCGAAATTGCCTCCCACACCCGTGTGTTAGGCTGTGTGCTAGGCCATGCCAAACCTGTAGGGTATACTAACTTATGCCACACGGCTGAGTCACACACCCATGTGTTGGGCCGTGTGGAGCATACTGACTTGATTTCTAACTAAACACCAGGGAACACACTGTCGTGTCACCTAACCGTGTGTCATACACGGCTGAGACACACGCCCGTGTGGAAAAAAATAGGCTATTTATCAAGCCATTTTGCTCACCCTAATATCGCACACCTACACCAACCAAATTGGAACATAATATGGCATAAACAGGCATTCAATCAACCTCAACCAAGCATAGTTCATATCATTTCAATACCAACAATTCGCATTCTTAAATCATCAATATGGTCACTTTCAAACATGCATTATTTTACCTAAATTCACAAACATACCAAATTCAAATCTCAACCATTTAGTATCCCTAATTGCCAATTATCAATAAGCATCACATATCCATCAACAATCACATAACTAAAGTCATATGCACATATATATACATAATAAAATATGCCAAAATAAGCCAACTCTCATGGCTATATACAAAACCAAACACTTAACATTTACAAGCCAACACAAATGGCCAATTCCATTATTAACATATACTAAAATGACTATAATTCCTATACATGCCATATATCCAAAAACATAGATTCAAAAGTACCAAAGTGATAGCTTGATAGTGTGATGAGGTCTCTGACGATTCCCAAATTCGAGCTAGCTTTGATTTCACTATAAAACACGGGAAAAAAAAACAATGTAAGTTATAAAGCTTAGTAAGCTCGTATGAAATAATAAGCAAAAGCTCACCATTCAATTACCATTCAAGAATATGAACTTAACATACAACAAAACATTTAATCACAATGTTAACATATATTCAATCACACAATTAACCATGAATTCACAACTGTAACACTCCCCACATCCATTGCCGGATTAGGGATACGAGGCATTACCGATCAAAAACACAATTTCAAAACATTCATTAATATATATATAATTAATCAAGTCCAACACATTTATAAATAAAATATAATCAATTCACATTTCAGAACAAACAACGAATTACACTTTGCATATACTGGTCATAACAAATCTCAACTTATGATTAACAATATATAATGCATTTAATTGTACAACATTATCTATTACCAACATGGTTTAACATGCTTCCATTACCACCTAAGTTATTATACATACAGCCACCAAAATCATAAATTTAATAAATCATAATGCACATCTTAAATCACCACATATACGGCTTAAGTAATAATCAATTTGAAATTTGCATGCTTTACACCTCACTACAAATTGAAACAACCACGCGATATATTGTTCATACATTCCTATATAAATCATTTAGACTATTAATTATTAAAGTCTGTACACAACTACTTTAGTCATTAAGTTACACGCAATTGGCCTTAGTAAATTTTAACCATTTCATGCACATACCAACAAGAAGTACATTTATTATATATGCAAATTAGTGTGCCTAAAATTTCATATTCAATAACAAAGTAAAAGAAAACATTTAGACATCTCAAATTATTGTTCCCTTAATGTCATACATGACTTAACTTTAATAGCAAATTCTTAGTAACCATGTTTAAGTGTACAATCCTGTTACATAATTTAATAAGTAATCACATATGTATGTTTAGTACATTATACCATGGCCGAACATGCTTATAATGCACATGTACGTAATACTTAACTTATCCTAAAATAATGATCACACTTAACATTCAATGCATGCTAAACAATCAACCAAATATTCATGAAACACATGCAATATTTACCACTTAGCAACTGAATCAATCAAGCTAATATACATTTATCCATCACATTTAATTATTTCACATTTCATATTTCTATTACGAATTATCAATTTCAATAAATACATATAATGCTTTTATTCTTTCATAGCCGAATTTATTACCTAACACCACATGCACATCCAAAGCTTCCATTAGCAATTTACCAACAATCAATCTCATTTAACATTTTAACCAAGAAAACATAAGACCAAATTTAGTCATGTTAAGCAAACCATTTTCAAAGCATTTAGTACCTGTCACGAATATTATACCTTCACAGCACATAACTATAAAACCAAGATAAACATAACTCATTCTTATGATGACCGAATTCAAATATAAACATAACTTATACTTATGATGACCGAATTCAAATATAAAAGTTTAGCCATTTTCGCATGGCTTATATACATAACCAATATTTAGCATTTCAAAAGTATATTCTAGCCTATACATGCCATAATTTAAGTTTAGCTTATAAGTTACCAAAATAGTAGATAGTGTGATGAACTTGTCTGACAGTCCCTGAACTTGTAGCTTGACTTCAAAATCTATAAAACAGAGTAACATAATACACAGAGTAACATAATACACAGAGTAAGCTACCACAGTTTAGTAAGTCATAAGCAAATAAACAACTTAGTAATATATTCAAATTGATTAAGCTTGCCTAATTATATTATCATTATCAATGCTTAATCTTAAATCTACAAATAAGATAAAATAATACATTCCATGCACACCTAAACTATTTAATCAAGGGTTATTCAACTTTCAAGCCAAAATGTCAATACATAATCAAACATACATTTATACATTCGAATAAACTCAAGAATCATAATATGGCATTTTACACATATATTTCCTATGTAGCCGAATACACAGTCACACGTATGTGTATACACATAGTTAAAAATCTCTTTAATAAAACTTAAGTTACTCATCTTCAAAGCCAAAATCACATATCATATTCGTACATATTCATTATTAAGTTCATACACAACTTGTAACATACATAAATTAGCTTACTTACCTTATTTTCCATAGATAACATATTATTACATACCTGATCTTTCAGCTCATATTTCATAATTATTCACAATTTATCCATGCCCGATGAACCATTTGGAATTGGATAGGACACTCGAATGATCACACATATATTGTACAATGTCAACGTCCCAGACGTGGTCTTACATGTAATCTTTTATCGATGCCACTGTCCCAGACAGGGTCTTACTCGTAAGCACATATCAGAATCACATATCGATGCCATGGTCTTACTTCCACACATATATCGGAATCCTGTCATGACATATGTATCCCAACTATTCCTAAGGTTCATACGGGGCTTTCGAACGTCGTAACTCGGTCTAAACGAATGCTTGAACATAGTTACCAAACTTATACACATTTGGAAATTGCATTTATAATATCATATAATTCAATTCAGCATCTATACTTTACATTTAATTAAAATTAAGTACGTCTATTTGCTTATGAACTTACCTCAGACAACGAAAAATCGGTACTGATCGACTAGTCAACAACTTTTGTTTGTCACCAATCCAAATCTGATTTCTTTGGTTCTTGATCTAAACATATTCAAATTAAGCTCATCCAAATATATTTTCATTCAATTTAGTCCAAAAACACATAAATAGACAAATTACCATTTTACCCCTAACATTTACAATTTTTACAATTTAGTCCCTATTACACAAAACACAAAATACACAAAATTTTAAAGTACCCATGTTAGGCCGAATGGTACCCATATCTATACAAGCCCATACATTTCATTTATTTCACATTTTAGTCCCTCAAATTATTATTTTTGCAATTTAGTCCAATTATTCAAAATCATAAAAAACTCCAATACAAAACATGTTAATCTAAAACATATCTTTCATATTTTCATCATCAAACAACAAAAATCACAAGCTATCAATAATGGCACAGCTCAAAATATTCATCAAGCAAAAAAATTAAAGCTTGGGTCTTGAAGATTACTAAGCAACGATCTCAAAAACGTAGAAATTATCAAAAATCAAACAAAAACGAACCTTGATTGAGCTTGAATTTATGCCGAACCCTAGCTTGGTTTTCTTTCTTTTTCTTTTGTTTATATTCGGCAAGAAAAATGAAGAAATAACATATATGTTAACTTTATTTTATGTTTTATTATGTATATTATAACATATTATAAATTAAAACTTAATTTACTAATATAACCTTCATGAATTTATAATAAAACTTTATATTGTAAGCCTATTACCGTCCAACTAACATGAAAGTGGGTTATTTACAACATAGAGGTTCCCACTTAAAAAGCCAATAACAAATAGGTCCCTTTTAGAAATAACCACCAAATTTTTATTTTACGCAATTAAGTCCTTTTATTAAATCGGACACCTAATCGATAAAATTAAATCACAAAAATTTCAAAGATATAAATTCACACAAAATAAATACAGAAAATAATTTTTAAATATTTTTCGGACTCGGATTATTGGTCCCGAAACCACCATTCTGATTAGGGTCTAAATCGGGCTGTTACAACAACTTCCATAAATTCAATGCTTATATAGTTCCTGTACATACTTGTATTGATACATATATATTTCTCACCATTTCATATCTTTGATATACTCATTGAGCCATTCAGAATACTATCAGATACTCGGGAATCTCGCACCCTAAGTGCCAAATACATAGCCGAAGCTATCTCAATCTCATATCACATATAATGCTCACTCTCGAGCTATCAACGGGTCTGCTCACACAAGCTGACTGTCATGACGAAGCTACACGGTGCTGCTCACACAAGCTGACGAGAATCCAAAACACATGCCAAATAACTTAGCCACTGGTAGGACGTACGGACAAGCACCCAAATCACATAGACCCTAATGACATGTCATTCGTATCCTAATTTATTCCTAAGGTTCAACCGAGATTTCTCAATGCCGAATCTTCGTTGATTATATTTGCAAGGTCATGTACACAAATAATTCAATAATAAAGCATTTAAAACACAATTATATTAATGCTTATTAACATACGAACTTACCTCAATCGCTAAAATGACGGAACGAATTGACTAGTCTAAAACCTTATTTTTCCTCCGATCTAAATCCGAATTTTACTTTTCTTGATGTAAATGTAATCAAAATTAACTTATTTAATTATCATTCTATTTGATTTAGTCCAAAATACACATTAAGGTAATTTTACACTTTTGCCCCTAGTATTTCAACATTTTTACAATTTAGTCCTTATCTCATAAAAATACAAATTCATGCAATTTGGTCCCTACCCGTGCTAGTAAAATTTCTATTATTACCATAGTAGTCCATAATTTTCATTTATTTCACAATTTAACCACAAAATTTCAACATTTCTAATTAAATCCCTAAATGACAATTTTGTCAAAAATTACTTTACAAATGTTGTTTATCTAACCACAAGCATGCATTTTCTATCATCTAACATCAAAATACATATACATTTTTTAGTGGAAAAATCCTAAACCTTTAACAATTTTGTAAAATAGTCCCTGGGCCAGTTAGACTAAGTTGCAACGATATCAAAAACATAAAAATCATTAAAAACGAGACAAAAATGAACTTACATGCAAGAGATTAGTGTAGCGAATGTTAAAGCTCTTTCAATGGAGTTTCCCACCCTTAATTTCGGTAGAAAAGATGAACAAACAAGGTGGTTCTTTTGTTTTCTATATTTTATTGTCTTTTATTTATGATATTACATTTTTAACCTTTAATATTAACCATTAATAACATCCATTTTATGTCCATAAATGTCCACCCGGCATAAAAATGGTCTAATTACTACATAAGGACCTCCACTTTAAGGTTCTATAGCTATTGACACCTTTAACTAATAGAACGCTACTTTTACATTTTACGCGATTTAATCTTTTTTATCGAATTAAACACTCAAACGATAAAATTTCTTAAAGAAATTTTCACACAATCATACTATCATGCTGTAAACATTAAAATAATAATAAAATAATTTTTTAACCTCAAATTTGTGGTCCCAAAGCCACTATTCTGATTTGACTAAAATGGGCTGTTACAATGCCCATTAGATTAATTACCAAAATGGTATGGTTTTACTGGTCCCGCCTGTCAAATTGGCAGCACTGGACTGAAATGTAATGATATAATGTATTTAAGGACCTGATATGCAAATTTTCAATTTTGAGTGGCTGCTGGAAAAAAAGTGAAAGGGTGCTGCCTGATAGTGTGGCAACACGAAACCTTAAATGTGGCTAATTGCCTTGTAAGCCCTCCTTATTTATTATTTTATTTTTATTCCCCTTCAACTCACTATATTGTGTTTAAACAAACCCTTAACCTATTTTATTTTTATTTTATTTTTGTAAGTCCTTAACTTATGATTTTTACTCATAAAAGCCCTTTATTTTAATATTAAAGTAAATATATGTTGAATTTCAAGCTCTTATCTTAATTTTTTGTTGATGTAATAAAAATTATATACACTTTAACATCAACATAAAATATAAAAAAGTAATCAAAAATTTCAAAAGAGTAGTTAAGAATATCATGTATGTAGTTAAGAATATCATGTATATAATCATTCTCAAGAAAGTTTAAAATTTTATTTTTTTATTTAATAAACTATTTTCATTAAATTCACATCAACATAAAATGTGAATTAGTTTATATATATATTTTTAAATAGCTTTACTTTGGGTAAAATATATTTACTTTAATATTAAAATAAAGAGATTTTATGAGTAAAAATCATAAGTTAAGGGCTTATTTAACTACAAAAATAGGTTGAGGGCTTGTTTAAACACAATATAGTGAGTTGAAGGGGAATAAAAAGAAAATAACAAATAAGGAGGGCTTACAATGCAATTAGCCACATTTAAGGTTTGGTATCGTCACATTGTTAGGCGGCCCCTTTTCACTTTTTTTTGAGCAGCCACTCAAAATGAAAAAATTGCATATCAGGTCCCTGAATACTTTAGATTATTACATTTCAGTCTAGTGCTGCCAATTTGACAGGTGGCACTAATAAAACCATGTAACAACCCGTTTCTCAATGGTGTCAAAAACTGTAGTTTCGGGGCCACCAAATCTGATGAGAAAGTTCATAAATATTATTATTTAATATTTATAAGTTATATATGGTTTTTAAAAAGGTTTTTGATTTGATAATTATGATTTATAAGCGATTTATTAAGTTCCAGTGGTAAGACCCTAAGGTCAAGTGGTTTTAGAAAATGAGGTATCGAGACCTCGTTTTTATAAACTGAGCGGTAAATATTTTTATAAATATTTACTGAGTGTCATTAAGGTGGTATTAAAGTTTCATTGAAAATTTTAACGTTTCAGTGGTTAATTAATTAAAAAGGACTAAATTATAAAAGATATAAATTTTAATTGCTATTTGATTTGAGTGATTAAATGGCTTAATGAATGAAAGTATATGGACTAATATGGTAAATATACAATATTATATAGGAGTGGGTGGTGGACTTTGTCTTATTATGAAAATATGTGTGTTTTATTAATTAAAATAAAACATATTAAATGATAATTAAATACATTAAAGATATCATCTTTTACATTTGATTGTTTTGAAAATTTGAGATAGAAGGAAGCCATTAATAAACCTTCAAAGCTTCATCCAAACTTCATAAGATGCATGTAAGTTCAATCTAGCCCCGTTTTCAATAATTTTTATGTTTTTGAGATCGTTGCAACTAGGCCCAATTAGCCTGTACCTTCGATTTTGAAACTGTTAAAGATTTTTAATGTTGCCATTGATTTATCTTCTGATTTTTGATATTAGATGATGAAATTGGGATGTTGATTTATATTAAAAGTATTTTGTTAAGTGATTTTTGATGAATTTATCAATTAAGGACTAATTTATAAAATTAATAAAATAACAAGGATTTAATGTGAAATTGTTGCATAAATGGGAACATTTGGCTATGATCAATTGTGGGTAATAATGGTTAATTTGCATGTTTTGGGGCTCAGGGACTAAATTGAACAAAAGTAAAATTTTAGGGATAATTTTGTAAAAATGTCAAAAATGACCAAACTGCGTGAAATGAATTGTTTTATTGTATAAATTAATATATTGAAGAAAATTATTAATTTAGATCAAGATCGGATTGAAAATCAAGAAAAATAAAAAAATTACCAAAATGCCCCTAAACCTTGGTATTTCTACAATTTAGCCAGGTAAGTTCGTATAAACTGTATTATGTATAATTTTGATTAAAGTGGATGTTAATAGGTGATTATATTGTGATTTAAATCAATATATATGTTAGTATGCAATTTATCGTGTTATGAAACGACGTAAATCCGATGACATTACCGAGTCCCGTTTGAACCTTAGGAATTCGTAGGATACAAATAACATGTCATTAGAGTTATTGATTTCAGCTCGTGTGAGCTTACCGTTATTCAACTCGGAGGAGCATACCATTATTCAACTTAGAGGAGCTTACCATTTACAGCTCGTAAGAGCTACCGATTTAGAGCTTGTATGAGCATACATGTACAAGAGTTAACGGATTACAGTTTAGTACGCCCTGTGTGTGCTACTCGAGTATCCAACGATATTCTAAATGGTTCAATGGCAAATGTTCTGTTATGAGACAATATAAGTTTGATACGAACTAATATAGTCCTTTTACTTAATTACTCTTAATTCATGCAAATTCACATAATCAAAACCTAATTAAACATACAACTAACTTCGTAAATATTTCTAATAAATATTTACGAATCTAATTTACGAAAACAGAGACTCAAAAATGCATTTTTCGACACTCGTGACCATCGGGTTGTTACAATTCTCCCCCTAAATAAATTTCATCCTCGAAATTTACCTAAAAAGAGGTGGGGGTACTGAGATCTCGTAGTTTCTTCCAGTTCCCAAGTCGCTTCCTCAACACTATGACTACGCCACAACACTTTTACTAATAGAAGTCACTTATTACGCAATTCTTTCACTTCTCGTGCCAAAATTTCAATTAGTTCTTCTTCGTACGACAATTCAAGTTGAATTTCAATTAACATGAGATGGGTCCGACCGATATCTTCTAAGCATTGAAACGTGAAAAACATCATGGATTTTCTGTAATTCCGCAGGCAAAGCTAAACAATACGCTACTAGTCCCACTCTTTTCGTTATCTCATACGGTCCAATAAACCAAGGACTTAGTTTCCCTTTTCAGCCAAATCTTGAAATTTTCTTCCAAGGCGAAATTTTAAGAAATACTTTATCGCCAACAAAATATTCAATATCTCGATGTTTCAAATCTATGAATGATTTTTGTCTGTCAAAAGCTGTCTTAAATCTATCTCAAATTTTCCTAACAATGTCTTCTGTTTCTTGATTTAATTTCAGCCTGATCATTTTTCTTTCACTCAATTCCATCTAACAAATAGGTGATCGACACTTTCGACCGTATAAAGCTTTATATGGAGCCATTTGAATACTTGATTGAAAACTATTGTTATATACAAATTCAGCCAAAGGTAAGTAACGCTCCCAACTTGATTCAAAACCAATAACACAAGCATGAAACATATCTTCCAAAATATGAATAACACGCTCAGATTGTCCATCAGTCTATGGGTGAAAAGCTGTACTAAAATTAAGTCGCGTACCAAGAGATTTGTGCAACTGTTTCCAAAATCTCGAAGTAAACCATGGATCCCAATCAGAAATTATTGGCATAGGAACACTGTGCAATCTCACAGTTTCTTGAATATAAACTTCAGCGAGCTTTTAAAGTAATCAATTAGTCCTGACTGCAATGATATGAGTTGATTTCGTAAGTTGATCAACAATTATCCAAATAGCATTTTTCCTACACGCGATAATGGTAATCACGTTACAAAATCCATTGTGATACAATCCCATTTCCATTCAAGAATAGTAATAGGTTGAAGTAATCAGGTGGGAACCTGATGTTTTGCCTTAACTTGCTAACAAGTTAAACATTTAGCCACATACTCAACCATGTCTCTTTTCATTCTTGGCTACCAATAAAATTCTCACAAATCGCGATATATTTTCATTCTTCCAGGATGTAAAGAAAAAGGACTATTGTAGGATTTGCAAAGTATCATCTCTTTCAATTTAGAAACATCTGGAACACAGATTCAGTTATGAAATTCAAGCAACCATAAATATCAATGCTGAAATTTTCTAATGCACCATTCTGAACCATTTCTCTTTTCTATCAAACATTATTGGTTTGAGTTTTAATTGAGCCAATAAGCTTCCATCATCATTGATACTAAGCTGAGCAAACATTACTCGCAATTCAATCACTACTTTTCTACTCAACGCATCAACTACAACATTAGCTTTACTAGGGTGGTAATCAATAACAAAATCAAAATATTTCAAAAGCTATATCCAACGACGCTATTTTAAATTCAACTCCTTTTGAGATAAAAGGTATTTGAGACTCTTATGATCAGTATAAAAATAACACTTTTCGCAGTACAAATAGTGTCTCCAGACCTTTAGAGCAAAAACCATAGCATCTAGCTCTAAATCGCGTGTCGGATAATTACATTCATGCGTTTCCAACTGACAAGCGCATAAGCAATCACTTTCTCATCTTGCATCGAAACACAACCAATACCACTCAAGGAAGCATCACTATAAACAACAAAATCCTTTTCTAATTCTGGTAATCTCAAAATCGGCGCTTCAATCAACATCTTCTTCAATGTCTCAAAACTTTCTTGACATTGATCATCCTAGACAAACTGAACATTCTTGTACAACAACTTTGTCATCGGCAAGGCTATCTTTGTAAATATAACCAGCTAGTCCAAGAAAACAATGAACCTCAGACACATTCCTTGGTGCTTTCCACTGAACAATTGCTTCGATCTTTTTCGGATCAACTATAATTCCATCTACTGAGATAACATGACCCAAAAATACAACATCTGATAACCAAAATTCACACTTACTAAGCTTCCCGTATAATTGTTTCTCTCTTAACACTTGCAAAACAATTTTGAGGTGTTGCTCATGCTCTGATTCAGATTTCGAATATACCAAATATCATCAATAAAAACTACCACAAATTGATCCAAAGATGGTTGAAAAATACGATTCATAAATGTTGCTGGAGCATTTGTCAATCCAAAAGGCATCACTAAAAATTCATAATGACCATATCGTGTATGAAATGCTGTCTTCAATACATCACTTTCTTTCACTTTTAACTAATAATAACCCGATCTCAAATTAATCTTTGAAAAGAAAAAAACTCCTTTTAGTTGATCAAATAAGTCATCGATACGGGGTAAAGGGTATTGATTCTTAATCATCAACTTATTAAATTGACGATAATCAATACAAAGCCGCATCAAACCATCTTTCTTTTTAACAAAAAGCACTGGAGCTCCCCAAGGCAATACACTAGGGCGTATAAAACCACGAGACAATAAATTTGCAATTGTACTTTTAATTCTTTCAACTCTTGATAAACCGTGATTTATACATATTTTTATCCCATGCTTAGCATATTTATGGATAGTTTCTCCTTAGATTTGGTGAATTCGATGCTCCTAATCCTTTAATTTCATGTTTTATACTTAGGTGAGCATAGGAGAGTAAAAAGAACGAGAAACGGGCCGAAAACAGAGAAAATAGACCCACATGGGAAATCAACACTGCCTAGACTTCCTCACACGAGCGTGTCACACGGCCGTGTCCATTTGGCAGGATCGAAGCACGACTTACAAGGGTAGACTACACGCCCGTGCCTATTCAACAGCCTTAACCATCGACTGGAGTAATCGCACATGGGCGTGTCACATAAGCGTGTCCCTGCCGAGCCCAAGTATAGCCCTACTCGAAAAAGGCCACTTTTGAGGGCTCTTAGGCATTCTAAAGCCTATTTAAACACCAGAGGAGGCACTTAGAAGAGACACGCTGAATAGGAAGCAAGGAATTACTCAAGGGAAGCCGATTGGTCCATCTCAGAAGCTGGATTAATGTCAAGACTGAATATCTCCCTTCAATTTCCATTCAGGGGTTTTGGGTTTTCTTTATGTTTTGTATTCATTATTCTTCTGAGATGTTTTCTTTTATAATTATGAACTAAACCCCCTAAATACCTAAGGGGAATGAAACCTAAGACAAATCTTGTTAATTTTATCTGAATTGCATGATAAATATTTGACTTGTTCTTAATTATGTGTTCTTAATTCTTGTTTTAATATTCCAAGATATTGATTCAATTTAATGCTCTTACTCAGAGGAGGAAAAGACCCTGTCTAAGAGTAAATTTGTCATAATTAAGTGGATTTGATTGCATGCCTAGAGATAAGATTTTGCCGGATTAGGGTGAAACCTAATAAGGGGATCCATAGATCGAGTTAATGCAACACTAGGGCATTAATTAGAAAGAGATTTCAATTAAATCAACCTAGGGTTAGACGTTATTAGTCTCGAGAGAGATAATAATATAACTTAGGGATTTCTACAAATCAAGTCAAATGAATAAATCGTCTGATTCAGATTCAAATAACAAGTGAAGTCTAGGTGGATTTTTCCTTGGGGATTGTCTTAATCAATCGAATTTTCCCAAAAGCTTTTCCCCAATTTCTCTCTATGCATTCTTAGTTTAGTTAATTAGTTTAGATAAACAAATCCCTTAATTTTTAGGCTAGATAATAAAAAGAAAGTAATTACTAGTACTCTTGGTTCCTTTGGGTTCGACAATCCGGTCTTGCTAAAGCTATACTACTATTTGATAGGTACACTTGCCTTCATCGTGATAATAGTTAGTTTCAAGAATGATTAATTATAAAATTTTTAAAACCTATCACGAATATCACGTACCAACTCTGTAGGTGACATATGATAGGGGGCATTGATATCGAAGCTGTACCAGGAAATACCTCAATTGCAAGCTCAACCTCTCGATCCGGTGGTAATCCCGGTAATCTCGGTAATTCCTTGAGAAACACATCAAGAAATTCAAAAACAGTTTGAATTTTGCTGCACTGATTATCAACAGTAGTTGATAACATAGGCTAGAAAAGCTTTACAACTTTGATGAAGAAGTTTATTAGCTTGAATTGCTGAAATGATACGAGTTGAACCACTTGTTCAAATACCATTCACCTCAATCTTATCATTATTTTCACTCTGAACAACAAACTTCTTTTTAAAACAATCTAGAATCACCCTATGCTCCGTAATCCAATCCATATATCAAAATCACCAACGACATTCTGAACAAATCAATAGGGAAGGTTATATTCTGTATCATTAGCTGACATCTCTTACACACCTAATCCACTAACACAGATTGTCCCAATAGACTAGACACCACTATTGATACTCTAGACGTCTTGGATTTTAAACTTCCCAACTCAACTAATTTAGTATTAACATATAAATGTGAAGATCCCGGATCTATCTGTAACACCCCAGACCCGGCCTAGACGCTATGGCCGAATCTGGTGTGTCATATTGAAGTGTTTTACCAAAAACCGTGTTTTCATTGAAAACCCTTCTTAAAATAACAGAGAATCTTAAATATATATAAAAATAACTTGTTCAAAACATAATACTTGATAAAAATATAGCACTTAGAAATTTAGTTGCTGAAACATAGAAAATATACTATAATTTAAGAACTCCAAATTCAACTTCTTGTAGTTACAATTAAAATAATAATAATATCATAATGAAAACCTTATTACAATCTAGTCTGAACATACTTAAAAAAAACTTAAATGCTTAAAAAAACCAAGTCCGAATTATCTTGCTAGTCGGCCACCCAGAGTCCCTCCAAACATTGAACCTTCTGCTGAGCATCACCTAAAAATAAAATAAAAGAGGGGGTGAGTTTTCGCAAACTCAGTGTGTACAACCCTCGATGAAAAACAAGCATTCAAAGAAAAATCATCAAACATGCAATGCAAACCCATCAAAATTATCCATCCGCTACACACCAACTCTGTCCCACATCACACCATGTGGGGATATAAATATCGACCCACCCAGCCCACACACCAATGGTAGCCTGATTGTGGAACTACTTTCATTTACATATTGGGCTTTAAAAGCCGTTGGTGGATCCACGATTGTCAGGCAACCATGCGATCCTCATATACTTCCTCCGTACCATAATTCCCACCCCATATGTAACCTAAGCAGAACATCATATGTATGCATGTCACATCCACAAAACTTTCATTCAACACCTGGGGGTATTTTGGTCATTTTTGCCCTTGGGGGCATTTCGATAATTTTCCCTTAATTACATTTTCACTTACCTTGGCCCATGAACAAGTCCTGCGAGCTAAGATGAACGGATACTATGCACCAAGTAAGATTCCAGAAAAGAGAAGGTGGGCCATTAAGACTGCTTAAGTACCAAGCTCTCCCTAGATCCAATCCTAGACATGCATATACCCGTTGCCACACCTTAACCCTATGACTTGTCCACGGTCTCAATTAATTAAGTTTTATGAAGTTATCATGTACTAGGCCCAAAACCCCTTACAGAGCTCAATCAAATTCACATACCTATATCTGGCCCATTAAGCCCAATCGTATTCATATGGCCCACTAGGCCCAAATCACCTGTATATGCCCCATTAGGCCCAAATCAGATCTATATGGCCCATTCGGCCCAGTCACATTCATATTCATGCTCACATACAAATTCCTATCATATAGCATCAATATTCAGATTTTGCCTAATATGGGCCCAATAGCCTATTGAGCCCATTTAGCCTATTTTGGCCCAGATGGCCAAATCACAACCCAAGTCCACAGAATCGCCCGTGGGTCTTGGGCAACCTATCGGTCTCTCCCTTACAAGTGTTTGTGCACTCGCAAGACTACCATAGCCAAACTTTTAGCTTTTTGGCATTTCAGGATTTCGGCATTTTGGTATTTCGGCTTTTGTCGGTTCATAGTGTGTGTGCAGTGTATGTACACACCTAGTAAGCAAGCGTGCCGCAAGTCCCTTAGTCACCAACCTACAATGATATCACCCTTCCATTAATCACATGCTTAATACATATCCTTACTAAAACCGAAACCTCACCTTAACCTTACCTTGCGCGATCAGCCGCTTCTTAAATCACTAACCACGATCAACTCCTAGATATGCACCAATCTTAACTATTAAAACCAGAATAATAGGTGACTCGTATCCAACACAAGTCCCCTTACCTTAACTATGAACATTCGGCCACCTTAGCCAATGGGAGAGGAATACTTACCAAAATCGCAAACACCTAAAGCGCAATTCGGCAGAGAGCTAAGATCCGAGATCCGATACTAATTCCACTAGATTCGGTCAAAGAGTATTTAGCCCATGGGAGATTTGACTTTTTGGCTTTTTAAACTTAGTATGGTGAATAAGGTTTATTTGGTACAGATTAAAGACGAAGAGTAGAAGAAGAAATCGACTAAGTGAAACAAAGAAAATTGTGTAGAGAAGAATAGAAATTGGTAGGAAGAAAAGAAAGAAAAACAAAAGGGTTTTCAACTTTTTTGGATCTTGAAAAGAAAAGGGTTTTCGACTTTTGGAGAAAGGGGTTTCTGGCAACAAGGTGAAGAAGAATTTCGGCAGTAGCCTGGCAACCCTGTATTCGGCCCCTATTTGTAGCCCTTATAGCTGAATTTTCCATGCCCAATTCCCAATTCGGCTCCATCACTTCTCCCTTATCATCTCCTCGTTTTTATCCCTAATAACCCCTTGATCCTTTCCTTAATTTTCTCTTCTAAACACTCCTCTTAGAGTCTATCTTCACGCCACTTCCATCCTTCTAGAAGGCCAAAATTAAACTTCTAAAACATAAAACTAGGATTCAAACATTGGACCTCCTTGCTAGCTACTAACGCTGTAACACCCCAAACCCGGCCCAGACATTATGACCGGATCCGACATGCCACATCGAAGCATTCAAAACATTTTATATTGTTGATCCAGAAAAACTTACTTAGTGTTTTAAAAGATAATTTCATTATAGGTTAAAGTGAATGGAAGCTGTGCACCAGGTAGGAAACCCGAAAAGAGGTGGTGAGTCCATTGGACTGCTTAAGTACCAAGCTCCCTTCGGATCCAATCCTAGACATGCCTACTGCCATTGCCACACCTTAACGTCATGGATATTTCTAGGAAACCGATTTGATTAAGTCATTTTTAGGAAAAGTGATTAATTTTGGAAAATACTTTCATTGCGGAAGCTTTGCTTGTTGTCGTGTTATTTTGAAATCAGTTGTTGTTTTTGAAAACGCGCCCTAAAGCTATCCAATTTCAACAGTTAAAATAAGTAATACCTATCTTAGTAATACATATTAAAACCATCAAAAATAATTAAGCGGCCTTATTACATTTAAAAACCCAAAACTTCAAACGTAAATAAAAGGATGTCCAGTTCACCAGAAGAAAATCAAACTTTCAGAATGGGTGGCCACTCCGAATTCCCTCATAGCTCCAAGCTCACTATGGTTGGGGATTACCTGCGTGGATGAAAATAAAAGGGGTGAGTTTGGGGAAACTCAGTGTGTAAATTAACCCAACCATAGCCTATATCAGCTCAAACCACAGAAATAGAATAAGTTGGCCTTAGCCCAGAACAGAATTCAGAATAAAGCCCATAGGCCCATAACATAACAGAACAGATATTACATGTTTATGCAGAAACCCAACTCAGATTCATCCATAACACCCCCGTACCAGCCTTACACCATGTGGGGAGACTACTCGACCCACCCAACCGCTACACACCACAGAAATCGCAGCGAGGCTGCCAGATATTGTGACAAAGTCACCAGATACAGATACTGTGGCAGAGCCACCAGATCAGATAATTGTGGCATAGCCACCTGGACAGATATATGTGGCAGAGCCACCAGATCAGATAATTGTGGCATAGCCACCAGGACGCTTCCTCCATAGTATAACCCAAGTCCCCATGCAACAGATATATAATCATGGCATGCATCGTACAGAATCAGATCGTCATGCTTTTCAGTCAAAAGTAACCCAGGGGTATAATGGTAATTTTGCATACATAGGGGTATTCAAGTAATTTAACTATTCTTAAGGTTTTCATACATAACATAGCCATTTACGTACGATCAGAAACACTTACCGCGTTTTCTTACCAATTTGGGCCCGTTGGCCCATTATCCCCTTTTTGGCCCATTAAGCCCAAAAATATCGAAATGCACAGAATCGCGCACTCTGTAGTCTTATGACTTTAATTTACCATATACATCAAACTATTAATCTCATGAGCATTCACACACTCGCAAGATCTAAAAAAATACCGGCTTTTCGGCATTTTGACTTTTCGGCTTGTGCCGATCTAGTCTATAAGAGGGTGTTAGTTACACACCTGTTTGCGACGATATGCTGACGAGATCCACACACGAACTGCCTACAATTGGATTACTAACACGTTAATCTAACTATTCAAATATGAACTACGTATTAACCCCTTACAATATTTGGCCAATCACACCTACAGATCATAGTAAGCTTATAAGAAATCAATAAGCAACTCATTAACAAATTTTTGTCAATGTTTACCACATAATCACAATTTCACTGCAAGCTGTCTTCCTGAGCAACAGTCACTAAATCATTTATAACTGGAGCTACAAAACTCCAAATCAAGTGCCATTAATTTTCCCTGAAAATCGACTCATATATATTCTATCCATAAAATTTTCAGAATTTTTGGTTTGGCCAATCAATACCAGATTTTTCTTAAAGTTTCCCATGTTTCACTGTTTGACTAATCTGACCACTCTTCATTACGAATCAAATTTCTCATTTTACAGAATTCAAAATATGTTCTCGTTTATTTCATTTGAAACTAGACTTATTAAGATTTAATTACATAATTTATTCACCTTCTAACTCATCTCTCACAATTTATGGTGATTTTCCAAAGTCACGTTACTGCTGCTGTCCCAAGCAGATTTATTACCAAATCACTCTTTCACACATAACTTGCATGCATGTTATTTAAACATGTATATCACCAATCAATCATCACATATCTATGATTTTACTTAAATATAATCTCTATTTCATCATTTTAAAGGACAACATGTTAGCCGATTTTCCCTTTAGCATCTAAGGCACATGCATGCTCATTTGTTTGGCCCAACTTCACCTATCTTCCATTTTTCATCAAAAGAACATGAAACAACAATCATTTCCTTCATTTTAATTCATGAGTAAATGCTCACAACACAACTAAAAACCAAAATATGCTTCAAGAGTTAAGGTAGAATCAAGAAGAACTCATGAACCTCAAAATAAAAGCAAACTACCATGAACTTACCTTCAATTTTCTTCCCCAAGTGGCCGAACATTCAAGAGCTTTTTCCTCTCCTTTCTCTTCTCTAACTTTAGGCTATGATGAACAAAGATGGACAAAACTTTGTTCTTTTCACCCCTTTTTTTAATAAAATTTCATATTTCATCCATTTAATTCTTTAATACAAAAGACATGAAATTCCCATTATGGAACATTTACCTAACCCATTATCATGGAACATTTACTTAACCCATTATCATGAAACATTTACCTAACCCTTTATCATGGAACATTTACCTAACCCATTATCAATTTGTATCAATTTGTACCATAAATTATGGATATCAAGTGCACATTTTGTCTACAACAACATGATGGCCGGCCACTTCTTGTAAAATGGGAGGTTTGACATGCAAATCCTCCTATTTTGCACTACTATTTATTTGGCCACTACAAATTAGCCTATAGCATTTTCAAACATTTTCACATAGGTCCTATTTCGTAATTTCACTCACAAATGACAAAATAAAAGCATGAAATTTTGCCAACATTCACAGAATTCCCGAAAATTGGGGCGTTACAACTCTACCCTCCTTAAAGAAATTTCGTCCTCGAAATTTACCTGATCCAACTAGTTGAGGGTATTGTTGACGCATAGTCTCTTCTGATTCCCAAGTAGCTTCTTCCCTTCCATGATTATGCCAAAGTACTTTCACTAACGGGACAGATTTCCTTCTGAAAACCTTAACATCTCGAGCCAATATTTGTGCAGGCTCCTCCTCAAAGGTCAAATCAGTCTGAACTTCAATTTCTGCAACTGGCAGGACATGAGCAGGGTCAGAACGATAACGCCTTAACATGGAGACGTGAAAAACATCATGAATCCTGTCTAACTTTGAAGGCAATTCCAACTGATAAGCCACTGGGCCTACTCGCTTCAAAACCCGAAAGGCCCAATGAACTGCGGACTCAACTTGCCCTTCTTACCGAACCTTAATATCTTCTTCCAAGGAGAAACCTTTAAGAAGACCATATCACCTACTGAGTACTCAATCTCCTTACGCTTCAAATCTGCATACGACTTTTTCCTATCAGATGCTTCTTTTAACCGGTCCCTAATTATTCTGACCTTATCATCAGTATCAGCTACCAACTCTAGCCCAAGAACTTGTCGCTCTCCTAGTTCGGTCCAACAACTAGGTGTATGACACCTTCGTCCATACAGTGCTTCATATGGTGCCATTCGAATACTCGCCTGGTAACTGTTATTGTACGCAAATTCTGCCAACGGCAAGTAATCCTCCCAACTACCTCGAAAGTCAATCACGCGTCCCCTCAACATGTCCTCCAGAATCTGAATAACCCTTTCCAATTGACCATCAGTCTGGGGATGGAAAGCCGTACTAAAATTCAATTGCGTCCCCAATGCCTCATGCAACTTTTGCCAAAACTGAGATGTAAATCTGGGATCCCGATCATAAATAATTGGAACTGGGACTCCATGAAGTCGCACAATCTCCGCCACATACAACTTGGCTAACTTTTGAAGTGAAAAGTCAGTACAAACAGGTATGAAATGGGCCGATTTGGTCAACCTATCCACAATCACCCACACCGAGTCTTTCTTTGATGGTGTCAAGGGCAGCCCACTCACAAAGTCCATGGTTACCCTCTCCCACTTACAAAGTGGTATCTTCACTGATTGTAACAGTCCAGAGGGTAATTGATGCTCAGCTTTCACTTGCTGGCATGTCAGACATTTCCCTACAAACTCCGTTACTTCTCGTTTAAGTCCAGGCCACCAATACAATTCTCGTAAGTCGTGATACAACTTGTTCCCTCCAGGGTGCATGGCACAAAGTCCTCTATGAGCTTCCTTCAATATTGTCTGCCTCAAATCAGAGTCCTTCGGAACACAAATTCTTCCTCGGAAACACAGAACTCCTTCTCCATTTAACCCAAACTCAAAAGTTTCCTTTTCCTTAACTTGTTGAAAACGAGCAACCAAAGACTCATCTTCCAACTGCTTTTCCTTAATCTGGTCCACCCAGGTTGGCCTTACTTGCAATTCAGCCAACAAACTGCCATCATCATACAGACTCAAACGAGCAAACATTGCTCTCAGATCAGATACGGTTCTACGACTTAAAGCATCGGCTACCAAATTAGCCTTGCCTGGGTGATACTCGATCGAACAGTCATAATCCTTAAGCAACTCAATCCATCTCCTTTGCCTAAGGTTCAGCTCCTTCTAAGTCAACAAATACTTAAGACTCTTATGGTCTGAGTATATAATACACCTCTTCCCGTACAAGTAATGTCTCCAAATCTTAAGTGCAAATATCACTGCTGCCAACTCCAAATCATGAGTAGGATAGTTCCCTTCATGAGGTTTAAGCTATCGTGATACATATGCAACCACCTTACCCTCCTGCATTAACACGCAGCCCAAACCCACGTGTGATGCGTCACTGTACACAGTAAAATCCTTCCCAGACTCCGGCTGAATCAACATAAGTGCTTCAGTCAGAACTTTTTTCAACTTCTCAAAAGCTTCCTGCTGCTTCTCAGTCCATACAAACAGTACTCCTTTCGTTATGAGTTTTGTCAGAGGTGCTGCCATCACAGAAAAACCTTCCACAAACCTTCTGTAGTATCTTGCCAACCCTAGGAAACTTCGAATTTTCGACACCGTTCTAGGTGGCTTCCACTCCAAAATTGCTTCAATCTTTCGAGGGTCCACCTTAATCCCTTCGGCAGAGACCACATGTCCTAAGAAGGTTACCTCCCTCAACCAAAATTCACACTTGCTGAACTTCGCAAAGAGTTCCTTCTCCCTTAACACTTGCAGCACTATACGGAGATGCTCATCATGTTTCACTTCAGTTTCAGAATATACCAGGATATCGTTAATAAAGACGAATATGAACTGATCAAAAAATGGTTGGAACACACGATTCATCAGATCCATAAATGCTGCAGGAGCGTTCATCAGTCCAAATGGCATAACCAGAAACTCGTAATGACCATACTGAGTCCTGAATGCCGTCTTATGGATATCTGCCTCCTTGACTCTTAATTGATGATATCCAGATCGAAGGTCGATCTTGGAAAATACAGAAGCTCCTCTAAGCTGGTCGAACAGATCGTCAATCCTTGGCAGTGGATACTTATTCTTAATCGTCAGTTTGTTCAACTGGCAATAATCAACGCACATCCGCATTGTACCATCCTTCTTCTTCACGAATAGCACCGGTGCTCCCCATGGAGACACGCTTGGTCTAATGAAGCCCCTATCCAACAACTCTTGAATTTCTGCCTTTAGCTCCACCAACTCCTTCGGTGCCATTCTATACGGTGCGATAGACACTGGTGCCGTTCCAGGCAATAAGTCGATTCCAAACTCCACTTCTCGGTTCGGAGGCAATCCTGGAAGCTCCTCCGGAAAAACATCTTGGAACTTCTTTACAGTCCTAACCTTATCCACTGACAATCCCTTCCCTTCCCACTGACTTACAAATGCCAAATAGGTCTCATAACCTTTCCGAATCCACTTTTCGACTCTTAATGCTGACACCACATTGGACAAATAATCCATTCGCTCGCCTATCATCATAACCTTCTCACCCTCCGTGGTCCTTAACACCATTCGTTTTGCAGCACAATCCAAAGTCGCCCTATGCTTAACAAGCCAGTCCATTCCCAGAATGAGGTCAAACTCTCCGAACGGTAACTCCATCAGATATCTAGGGAAAACCTTGCCTTGAGTTTCTAAGGGTACGTCCCTATATAGATTGTCTATCCTAACCGAATGACCTAAAGGAATCAACACAGATACCCCACTCACCATCTTCTCAGAGTGCACACCCAACAACCCAGATATGGCACATGCAACATAGGAATGAGTAAATCCAATATCCACCAAAGTAGTATATGGCATGCCAGAAACAAAGAACGTACCAGTTATTACGTCAGGTGCGTCGCCCTCCTCTCGACGACGAGCTGCATACACCAAAGCTGGCTGTCGAGCTTCAGCATTTCTGACACCCCTGCTAGGTGCCTCCTGACCTCGACCGTTTCCATTTCCACCCCTACCTTGTCCACGTCCTCTTGGTGGTTGGGGTCTACCCCTTACGGGTTGAGCAATCCTCTGTTTAGAAACTTGAACCTGATCAGCTTTCTGAGGGCAGTCCCGTACTCTATGCTCCATAGATCCACATCAAAAACAAGCACCAGAGCGTGTTCTACACTCGCCCAAATGTACCTTACCACAGTCTCCACAGATTGATGGTCTGACCACATTCATCGGCACTGCTCGAACTGGTTCCTCCACTCTTGTTCTATTAATAATCCTATTTACACCACCCGAGGGTCCTGAATCCCTCCGAAAACGGTTTCGATCCTTCTCCCGATTTTGCTTTTCAACACGCTTAACCTCCTCAGCGATCCTTGCCTTCTCCACGAAGACCGCGAAGTCTCGCTCTCTCTGCGGAGCGATCAATACCCTGAGGTCATCTCTAAGACCATCCTTGAAGTGCACACTTCGCTCATACTCCGTAGCAACTATGCCCACGGCATACCGGCTCAACCTCAGAAACTCGGCCTCGTACTCGACAACTGTTTTACCTTCTTGTACCAGATTCAGGAATTCCTTCCTGCAGGCGTCCACATAACTCGCTCCAACATACTTCCCTTTAGAGGCTGTCTTAAACAGTTCCCAAGTTACCCTATCAGCTGAGGTTCCTTCTCTCACAGTGAGCCACCACTGGTAAGCCTCGTCCTGTAGCAACAATACGGCTCCCTTCAGCTTCTGCTCCACAGAGCAATCCAAGTCATTCATAATTCGTTTTGTGGCCTCCAACCAATATTCCGCCACATTCGAGGCGATACCAGAAACACCCCTAAAGATCTTCGCTCCGTTGGCCCGGAGTCGTTCAGAAATCGATCCTCGAATTCTGTTGCCCGAACTTGTCCCGACAACCCTTTTCCGAACACGAAGCATTGCCTACGACAGAGCGTCATCCCCGGCACCACGATCATGAGACTCCACTTCCGTTGCCGATGGTATCGGTGCATCTGCCACCGGCATATGTTCCAAAGACGAAGATACCGCTCGAGCCCTTCCTCGGCCACTTCTACGGCCTCTTGTACTCATATCGTATTATCTTGATTACGAATTTTTATGCATCAATTAATATTCCAGTGTTTATTAAAGATGTTTTATGAATCAGACAGTAGTTCAGAGTTTGTTTTCGTAGAATCGAAGTCTAGCTACAGTTTCAGTCTCTTATCAAATTTTTCTATGGTTTTAGTATCATTCTATCTAGAGTATCATAATAGGGTTTCAGTACAGACAGATAATTCAGGAAAATATTGAAAAAAGTTCAGAGTAATACTTACAGGCTAGGGCCGGAGATTCGGAATTCCACCTTCTAAAGATCTAAATTTTGAAAATCGCATTTTTCGCAAATTTTTTTTGTTTTTGAAATTTTTTTTTTGTAAACCCATTCCACAACCGAGTTGTTGCAACCTAGGCTCTGACACCATTAAATGTAACACCCCAAACCTGGCCCAGACGTTATGACCGGATCCGACATGCCACATCGAAGCGTTCAAAACATTTTATATTGTTGATCCAGAAAAACTTACTTAGTGTTTTAAAAGATAATTTCATTATAGGTTAAAGTGAATGGAAGCTGTGCACCAGGTAGGAAACCCGAAAAGAGGTGGTGAGTCCATCGGACTGCTTAAGTACCAAGCTCCCTTTAGATCCAATCCTAGACATGCCTACCGCCATTGCCACACCTTAACGTCATGGATATTTCTAGGAAACCAATTTGATTAAGTCATTTTTAGGAAAAGTGATTAATTTTGGAAAATACTTTCATTGCGGAAGCTTTGCTTGTTGTCGTGTTATTTTGAAATGAATTGTTGTTTTTGAAAACGCGCCCTAAAGCTATCCAATTTCAACAGTTAAAATAAGTAATACCTATCTTAGTAATACATATTAAAACCATCAAAAATAATTAAGCGGCCTTATTACATTTAAAAACCCAAAACTTCAAACGTAAATAAAAGGATGTCCAGTTCACCAGAAGAAAATCAAACTTTCAGAACGGGTGGCCACTCCGAATTCCCTCACATCTCCAAGCCCACTATGGTTGGGGATTACCTGCGTGGATGAAAATAAAAAGGGGTGAGTTTGGGGAAACTCAGTGTGTAAATTAACCCAACCATAGCCTATATCAGCTCAAACCACAGAAATAGAATAAGTTGGCCTTAGCCCAGAACAGAATTAAAAATAAAGCCCATAGGCCCATAACAGAACAGAACAGATATTACATGTTTATGCAGAAACCCAATCCAGATTCATCCATAACACCCCCGTACCAGCCTTACACCATGTGGGGAGACTACTCGACCCAGCCAACCGCTACACACCACAGAAATCGTAGCAAGGTTGCTAGATATTGTGACAAAGTCACCAGATACAGATATTGTGGCAAAGCCACCAGAACAGATATATGTGGCAGAGCCACCAGATCAGATAATTGTGGCATAGCCACCAGGACAGATATATGTGGCAGAGCCACTTGATCAGATAATTGTGGCATAGCCACTAGGACGCTTCCTCCATAGTATAACCCAAGTCCCCATGCAACAGATATATAATCATGGCATACATCATACAGAATCAGATCGTCATGCTTTTCAGTCAAAAGTAACCCTAGGGTATAATGGTAATTTTGCATACATAGGGGTATTCAAGTAATTTAACTATTCTTAAGGTTTTCATACATAACATAACCATTTACGTATGATCAGAAACACTTACCGCATTTTCTTACCAATTTGGGCCCGTTGGCCCATTATCCCCTTTTTGGCCCATTAAGCCCAAAAATATCGAAATGCACAGAATCACGCACTCTGCAGTCTTATCACTTTAATTTACCATATACATCAAACTATTAATCTCATGAGCATTCACACACTCGCAAGATCTAAAAAAATACCAGCTTTTCGGCATTTCGGCTTTTCGGCTTGTGCCAATCTAGTCTATAAGAGGGTGTTAGTTACAACCTGTTTGCGACGATATGCTGACGAGATCCACAAACGAACTGCCTACAATTGGATTACTAACACGTTAATCTAACTATTCAAATACGAACTACGTATTAACCCTTACAATATTCGGCCAACCACACCTACAGATCATAGTAAGCTTATAAGAAATCAATAAGCAACTCATTAACAAATATTTGTCATTTTTACCACATAATCATAATTTCACTGCAAGCTGTCTTCCTGAGAAATAGTCACTAAATCATTTATAACTGGAGCTACGAAACTCCAAATCAAGTACTGTTAATTTTTCCTGAAAATAGACTCATATATCTTCTATCCATAAAATTTTTAGAATTTTTGGTTTGGCCAATCAATACCAGATTTTTCTTAAAGTTTCCCATGTTTCACTGTTTGACTAATCTGACCACTCTTCATTACGAATCAAATTTCTCATTGTACAGAATTCAAAATATGTTCTCGTTTATTTCATTTGAAACTAGACTCATTAAGATTTAATTAAATAATTTATTCACCTTCTAACTCCTCTCTCACAATTTATGGTGATTTTCCAAAGTCACATTACTGCTGCTGTCCCAAGCAGATTTATTACCAAATCACTCTTTCACACATAACTTGCATGCATGTTATTTAAACATGTATATCACCAATCAATCATCACATATCTATGATTTTACTTAAGTATAATCTCCATTTCATCATTTTAAAGGACAACATGTTAGCCGATTTTTCCCTTTAGCATCTAAGGCACATGCATGCTCATTTGTTTGGCTCAACTTCACCTATCTTCCATTTTTCATCAAAAGAACATGAAACAACAACCATTTCCTTCATTTTAATTCATGACTAAATGCTCACAACACAACTAAAAACCAAAATATGCTTCAAGAGTTAAGGTAGAATCAAGAAGAACTCATGAACCTCAAAATAAAAGCAAACTACCATGAACTTACCTTCAATTTTCTTCCCCAAGTGACCGAACATTCAAGAGCTTTCTCCTCTCCTTTCTCTTCTCTAACTTTAGGCTATGATGAACAAAGATGGACAAAACTTTGTTCTTTTCACCCCTTTTTTTTAATAAAATTTCATATTTCATCCATTTAATTCTTTAATACAAAAGACATGAAATTCCCATCATGGAACATTTACCTAACCCATTATCATGGAGCATTTACCTAACCCATTATCATGAAACATTTACCTAACCCATTATCATGGAACATTTAGCTAACCCATTATCAATTTGTATCAATTTGTACCATAAATTATGGATATCAAGTGCACATTTTGTCTACAACAACATGATGGCCGGCCACTTCTTGTAAAATGGGAGGTTTGACATGCAAATCCTCCTATTTTGCACTACTATTTATTTGGCCACTACAAATTAGCCTATAACATTTTCAAACATTTTCACATAGGTCCTATTTCGTAATTTCACTCACAAATGACAAAATCAAAGCATGAAATTTTGCCAACATTCACAGAATTCCCAAAAATTGGGGCATTACAAACGCCACCTCCCTGCACTCTAAGTGGCGTCACTTAGCCACTCTTCCACAAGGCTTTTTGATGCTATTTTTCCCATATTTTTATTTAAAAGCCCACCTACTTGCCAACCCCGATTCTTTTAATAATTAAACTATAATGTCATTTATTCCTAGGTTCAAACTCAAACCTTAATTAAGACCTACTATAATTATCACATGGCTAGGAACATAAAACACAATTTTTATCAAAACCAAAAACAAAGGAAGTTCAGGCTTTTGGGATTTTTGGGTTTTGGGATTTTTGGGGCGTTACACTATCAAAGCATAAACAGGTTTTAAATGTAATAAAAATATACCTGTCACCACATCATTGGCATCACCATCCTCACGAGTCCATACAACATAAGCTTGAGTTGGCGTTCTGGCCTCCGACTGTTGAGTAACGACATTATTTCCCTTTCTAGCTCCACATCTCAAAAATGAACCACTTCAACTCGACCCGCGACCTCTAGAAGTAGGCATAGATCTCTGAGAAGTAACATGTGTAGCATTGTCATTCTTCAGACAATCTCTAATAAAATGTTTTGTAGATCTACTGTAACAACCCATATTTAGTGAAATTAGAATAGTGGTTTCGGGACCACAAATTCGAGTCAGAAAGAAAATTTATTTTAATAATATCTCATGGTCTGCATATGATAGGAAAGACTTATGAAAATTTCGATAAGAAAATTTTACCGATAACATGTTTAATTATGGGAAGGATCAAATTGCATAAAAGGCAAAAGTTGAGTTCTAGTATTTATAAGTATCAAATAGCTATGGAATTCAAAATTTGAGGTCCTTATATGGTAATTAGACCAAACCAAATTGAATAAAATGCCAAAATTGAGTTCTAGTAGTTATATGTATCAAATACCTATGGAATTCAAAATTTAAGGTCCTTATATGGTAATTAGACCATTAAGAAAAGTTAGTAGATATTTTTGATGATTCATCTATGGAAAATTAGAAAAGGAAAAGGACTAAATTGAAAATTAAAATAAATAAAGATGATAATAGCCTAATATCATCTTATTTCATCATCTTCCCTAAATTTTCTGTGGAAACCCTAAGAAAGAGAAAAAAATCAAGCAAGCTTCATTAGGTAAGTAATCATGTCCCATTTTTAGCAATTTTTATATTTTTGAGATCGGAATAACCTAATATATTTATTTTGGGGATCAATTTGAAAATATATAAAGGTATTGAAATTTTGCCATGGATGAATATGCTAAAAATTTGAAATTTATGGTAGAAAACGAAAGGTTGTTGATAGATAAACAACTTCTAATTTTTATGATTTCTGATTTTTATGAAATATATGTGTTGTAAATGTTATATGTAAAAATTAGTTAGGCTTGGAATAAGGATTAAATTGCACGAATTTCATTTTCCGAGCCTAGGGACGAAATCGTCATTTGTGAAAAAGTATAGGGGCAAAATGATAATTTTTCCTAGGATGTGAATTGTATTAAATTGAGTATGAAATGGATTAAAATCACGTTAAATTCATTTATATAGATTTGGAAAGACCTAGTGCTGAGTTGGATCGAGGAAAATAAAAAGTATTGGATTAGTAGATTCTTGAAATGAACAAGTATCGAGGTAAATCGTGTAACTAAATTGTGTATTTATATGTTTTAAATTGAATAATATGTATGTGAATTGTATCATTTTCATAAATATGAAGTAAATCTTATATCTGACAAAGCCCGATACATGATAAGTCCCGTTTGAATAATGAAATTCGATGGATACAGGATCTCTCGATTGGTTGTGGTCTTGCATATGTTGCGAACACACTGTAGCTCTTACGAGCATTCTGTTATAAGCCCTCTCGAGTTTCCTGATACATGGTTCTTACGAGCATCCTGATCGGTAGTGATCTTGCATGTGTTGCAGACTATTGTAGCTCTTTGTGAGCGTCCTGTTATATGATCGGTTGTGATCCTGCTTATAATGCGGACATAAACGTAGCTCTTTATGAGCATCCTGATATAGGCTCTTTGTGAGCTTCCTGACATGGCTCACTTGAACATTGTGTTATACGACTATCCGAAGATTTCTGATAATAGCTTTTCGGAGTTACTTGTTAAGCTCAATGAGCTTCCCATTCTAAACTCTTATGATTTTCCTAATTTAGCCCGGATAAGCTTCCTGTTACATGGCTCACATAACTGTCCTGTTATATAACTCAAGAGAGTGTTTCCTGATTATGTGCCTTAATCGAGTACCCCTAAATATGAGTTGACAGTTTACAGTTTTGTACACTTTTAGTGTACTACATGTGTATCCATCGATATTTCAAATAAATTCAACGAGAATAATTCTGACATGGTTGAATTGAACTTAAGATGATTGATTATAAAAATGCACATGCTATATGGAAATATAATATGAAAAGCACATGTTTATGAAAGTTATTACATGATGAGCTCATTTTTTTTATGTTTACATGATATACATGAATAACAAGTTTCTTGAGATCATATGTGTTTAGGCAAATGACCATAATGATTTGGATGCATGTTTGTATACTTATTTTGAAAGTACATGATTGGTAAGTTAAATTCTTATTATACGAACTTACTAAGCATTTGAAATGCTTACTCGGTTTTCTTTTCTCTATTTTATAGTGCTCAAAAGCTCGTAAAGGTTCGAATCGGTTGGAGCATCATCACACTATCCTTTAGCATGCTAACTTGGCCAATGTTGGCATACAACTGTTTGTTTATAATCTAGCCATTGGAATGGCTAGTAATGATATATTTAGTGACTATATATATTTGAGGTTATAATATGGTTAATATATATTTGTGCTTGGTATGGTCAGATTAAAATTATGGTAAACATATATTTCTTTCAAAAGGTAAGTTTGAATACATGTGATGATATATCAGTTATAATGTTAATCTTGGCTTGGTTTTAACATCTTGAATTGGTTGGTACATATATGCAAGTATTAATGTAGGTACAAGACAAAATTTGGGTGAGAAATAAGGCTTAGAAATGGCTTTATTTTGTCCACACAGGTAGGCACATGGGCGTGTGTCTCAACCGTGTGTGACACGCGGCCATATGTATAGGCGTGTGGCTTGGCCGTTTGTCCCCTACATCTTAAAATTTGAGAAACAGAATGCTTAGAATTGGTCACACGGGCAGAGACACGACCTAGCACCTATTTTTGAGAAATAGAATGCTTGTGTCTCAGCCGTGTGAATCCTGCACCTATTTTTGAAAATTAAATTGTCCACACGGCCTAGCACACGGGCATGTGGATGGCCATGTGACCGAAGTCAGTAGCTACTCTAACTTGAACAGGTCTGGGACACGGCTGTGTGCCTCACATTGAATGCCCACACAGCTTAAAACACGAGCATGTCACCTGGCCGTATGAGTCACATGGCCTGACCACACAGGCGTGTGTCCCATACACCTAAGAAAAATTTTGAAATTTCACGAAAAATTCTTTGAGTTCTTGATTTAGTCCCGACTTGTTTCTAATGTATAAATAGGACTTCAAGGGTCCATCTAAGGGACAACATGATTGAATTATGATTTGATTCAGATATGAATAGTAAAAGACATGAATTAATTGTAATTGTTCTGTAAACTCCGGTAATGCTCTATAACCCTGTTCCGGTGACAGATATGGGTTAGGGGTGTTACATGTATTGATATCAGAGCTATGGTTTAGTCGATTCTCAAATTGATGTAGTAAGTATGAGTTTAGCTATACACGCCATTATATAATTTGTGATAGTGTGATATCTCTTGACCATTTTAAATGTGTTTTTCATATAGTAATGTCATCTAACGTAGCTAGAGCTGAATCAGAGGAAGCTGAGAGCAATGCTCTAGCTTCAGTCCAAAGAGTTGCATCTAGTAGTAGTAGAAGGCCCGAATCTAAGGGTCGAGGTGTGGAGGCAAAAAAATCCTTCTTATAAATGATGAATGAATGGTTCATAGAATTCTAAGAAAAAATCCAGTTGTACAAAAACCTCCCCCTCTTGCTATTCAACTGGTTCCCAATATGCCACAAGGTACCGAGTCTGTTAGAACTGGTAAGCCTTCGGTAGATAAAATCTGCAAATATGGGGTAGAAGAGTTCAGAGCAACAACTGATGATGATCCGAAAAAGGCTAAATTTTGGCTAGAAAATACAATTAGGGTTTTAGATGAATTATCTTGTACACATGAAGAATGCTTGAAATTTGTTGTATCTCTGCTAAAAGACTCACCGTACTAGTGGTAGAATACCATAATTTCTGTTGTACTGAGGGAAAATGTTACTTAGGAATTTTTCTAAATAGAATTCAAAAAGAAGTAGATTAGCCAGAGATTCTTTGATCAGAAAAAGAAGGAATTTTTAGAGCTTAAACAGGGAAATATGATAGTATCTGAGTACGAACGAGAATTTATTCGGTTAAGTAAATATGCCAGAGAGTGTATCCCGACTGAAGTTGCCATGTGTAAACGGTTTGAAGAGGGATTAAATGAAGATATCAAGTTGTTAGTGGAGATTTCAGAATTAAAAGAATTTGTTGTACTGACTAATCGAACACATAAAGCTGAAGAACTAAATAAAGAAAAGAGGCAACCAGAGATAGAAGCCCAAACTTCAAGTAAAAGATTTATGGGTAAGCCACAATCATCAGCTGCCAAGAAATCAAAGAAATATCATGATCATCCTGTCTCATCTATAGGGTTTTCTGGAAAAGACTGAGGCTCTCAACGCTCTAATTTGAGATTTCCAGCCCCACCAGTAGCAAGTGTTAGAAGTGTCGATAATCCCAAACCTAGATGTAAACATTGTAATCAATTTTGTTTTGAAGAGCGCCATATGAGAAGTGGAGTTTGTTATAGATGTGGTTCTCTCGACCACTATCTTAAAGATTGCCTAGAAAGGCTTGAAAAAGATATTGTTCAGACTTCAAAGCCAAGTAACCCCGAATCGAGAGGTAGACCACCTCGTCATCCTGGCAATGTCAATGGTAGCTGAGCACTACAAAAGATTCAGCTATTATATCTGAAGCACGAGCACCAGCCAGAACATATGCTATACGTGCACGCGAGGATGCTTTTGCACCTGATGTTATTACCCGTAATTTTCTCTTTTTGATACTAATATTATTGTTTTAATTGATCCTGGTTCAACACATTGATACATATGCATGAATTTAGTTTCTGTTAAAAATTTACCTATTGAGTCCACTGAATTCGTGGTTAAAGTTTCTAATCCCCTGGGCTAGTATGTGATAGTGGATAAAGTTTGTAAAAACTGTCCGTTAATGGTACGAGGCTATTCTTTCTTGGTTGATTTAATGTTGTTGCCATTTGATGAATTTAATGTAATTCTGGGTATAGACTGACTAACTCAGCATGATGCAGTGGTAAATTGTAAACAGAAATATATTGTGTTAAAATATCAGAATGGTGAATTGCTTCGTATTGATTCTGATAAACCGGATTGGTTGTCCAATGTAATCTCAGCTATATTAGCATAGAAATATATCAGAAAAGGGTATGATGCTTATCTTGCATATGTGTTGGACACTAAAGTATTGGAGTCAAAGATTAAGTCAGTACCAGTTGCTTGCAAGTTTCCTGATGTGTTTCTGGAAGAATTACCCGGATTACCGCCATCTAGAGAGGTGGAATTTTCCATAGATCTTGTTCTTGGAACAACACCGATATCTATAACATTATATAGAATGGCTTCTACTGAGTTGAAAGATTTGAAAGCAAAGTTACAAGAATTAACAGACAGATGTTTTGCTCGACCTAGCTCATCACCTTGGGGTGCACCGATTTTATTTGTTAAAAAGAAAGATGGATCATTGAGGTTATGTATTGATTATAGAAAGCTCAACAAAGTTACAAAAAAGAGCAAGTATCAATTGCCTCGTATTGATGATTTGTTTGACTAGTTAAAAGGTGCCACTGTATTTTCTAAGATTGGTCTTCGTTCTGGTTATTACAAACTATGGGTAAAAGACTCAGATGTAATGAAGACAACCTTCGGAACTAGGTACGGGCACTATAAATTTCTTGTGATGCCGTTCGGCTTGACTAATGCACCTGCAGTATTTATAGATTTAATGTATAGAATTTTTAGACTGTATCTAGATAGATTTGTGGTGGTATTTATTGATGATATCTTGGTATATTCTCAAGATGAAAATAAGCATGCTGATCATTTGAGAATTGTGTTGCAAAATCTGCATGAAAAACAACTATATGCCAAATTTAGTAAATGAGAATTTTGGCTTTGGGAAGTCAGTTTCCTTGGACATATAGTATCTGCAGAAGGTATCAGGGTGGATCTGAATAAAATTTCAGCGAGTCACCGAAAAATGTGTTAGAAGTAAGGAGTTTTTTGGGATTAGTTAGTTATTATCAGAGATTTATATAAGGGTTTTCTATGATAGCTACTCCGATGACACGATTGTTGTAGAAAGATGTGAAATTTGAATGGACTGATAAATGTCAGTAAAGTTTTGATAGATTGAAAGCCTTGTTGACTAAGGCACCTGTGTTAGTTCAGCTTGAATAGGGTAAGGAATTTTTGATTTACAGTGATGCATCATTAAATGGTTTAGGCTATGTTTTGATGTAAGAAGGTAAAGTAATAGCCTATGCTTCTAGACAACTAAAACCACATGAAAAGAGCTATCAGATACATGATCTGGAATTAGTACTATTGTATTTGCTTTAAAAATTTGGTGACACTATTTGTTTAGTGAAAAATGTCATATATTTACCGACCATAAAAGTTTGAAATATTTAATGTCGCAAAAATACTTGAATTTGAGACAACACAGGTGGCTTGAGTTATTAAAAGATTATGATCTAGTTATTGATTATCATCCAGGAAAAGCCAATGTTGTTGCAGATGCTTTGAGCAGAAAATCCCTGTTTACTTTGCCAGCAATGAATACCTGGTTGTCTTTGTCAGATGATGGTTCAATCATAGTTGAGTTAAAAGCTAGACCAACGTTTCTGCAGTAGATTTTTGAAGCTTAGAAAACGATGAAGAACTACAAGCTAAACAGGTTCAATGTGAGTCAAATTCCAATTCAGAATTTTAGATTGGGTCGGATGGTTGTCTGTTATTCAGAGGCAGAATATGTGTTCTGAAGAATTCGAAACTGGTACAGAAGATTTTAAACGAAGTTCATAATGGTAATAATTCTGTTCATCCAAGAAGTAACAAAATGTACCATGATTTGAAAAAGATGTACTGGTGGCTGGGAATGAAACGTGACATTTCTTAATTTGTATCAAATGCTTAATATGCCAGCAAGTAAAAGCTGAACATCATGTACCTTCGGGATTATTACAAACAGTTACGATACCAGAATGGAAATAGGAAAAAGTTACTATGGATTTTGTATTAAGGTTACCCATATTTCCAAAAAAGAAATATGCCATTTGGGTAATCGTTGACCGATTAACAAAGTTTGCACACTTTATTCTGGTATGTATGGATTTCTCCCTAGATAGATTGGTTGAGTTATATGTTACTGAGATTGTTAGACTACATGGAATGCCAGTCTCCATTATCTCTGATAGAGATCCTCGATTTACATTTCGACTCTAGAATAAATTTCAAGAAGCTTTGGTTAAACAGTTACATTTCAGCACCACTTTCCATCCTCAGACTGATGGACAATCCGAACGTGTGATACAGATTTTAGAAGATATGCTTTGGTGTTGTATTTTGGAATTTGAAAGTAATTGGGAAAAAATACCTGCCTTTAGTTGAATTTGCATACAATAATAGTTATCAATCAAGTACTAAAATGGCACCGTATGAGGCTTTATATGGTCGTAAATTTAGAACTCCATTGTACTGGACAGAGCTCAGTGAGAAAAAGATAAATAGAGTTGATTTGATTCGTGAAACTGAAGAAAAGGTAAAAATAATTCGAGATAGCTTGAAAGCAGCTTTTGATCGTCAAAAGTTTTATGCTAATCTTAAATGAAAAGAGATAGAATTACAGATTCGTGATAAGGTATTCTTGAAAGTATCACCTTGGAAGAAAGTTCTCCGGTTTGGCCATAAAGGAAAACTGAGTCCACGGTTCATTAAACCATATGAAGTTATTAAAAGAATTGGACCTATTGCATACAAATTGGCATTACCATCGGAGCTTGAAAAAATTCATAATTTTTTCCATGTGTCTATGTTATGATGGTATCAGTCAAATCCTTCACATGTTATATCTCTGACAGAAGTGGAAATTCAGCCTGACATGACTTACAGTGATGAACCGATTAAAATCCTAGCACGAGCGACAAAAGAATTAAGAAATAAAAAGGTAGCTTTAGTAAAAGTTCTTTGGCAATGGCATGGGATTGAAGAAGCTACTGGGAACCGGAAGATACCATGAGAAAGCAATATCCGAACCTCTTTACTGGTAAAATTTTTGAAGACGAAAATTCTTTAAGGGGGAGAGTTGTAACAGCTTGTTTTGAGTGAAATCAGGATAGTGGTTTTGGGACCACAAATTCGAGTCAGAAAGAAAATTTATTTTAATAATATTGCATGGTCTGCATATGATAGGAAAGACATGAAAATTTTGATAAGAAAATTGTACCGATTACATGTTTAATTATGGAAAGGACCAAATTGCATAAAATGCAAAAGTTGAGTTCTAGTAGCTATAAGTATCAAATAGCTATGGAATTCAAAATTTGAGGTCCTTATATGGTAATTAGATCAGACCAAATTGCATAAAATGTAAAAGTTGAGTTCTAGTAACTATAAGTAAATAGCTATGGAATTCAAAATTTGAGGTCCTTATATGGTAATTTGACCATTAAGAAAAGTTAGTAGATATTTTTGATGATTCATCCATGGAAAATTAGAAAAAGAAAAGGACTAAATTGGGAATTGAAATAAATAAAGACGATAATAGCCTAATATCATCTTAGTTCATCATCTTCCCCTAATTTTCTATAGAAACCCTAGGAAAGAGAAAGAAAATCAAGCAAGCTTAATTAGGTAAGTAATCGTGTCCCATTTTTAGTAATTTTTATATTTTTGAGATCGGTATAACCTAATCTATTTATTTTTGGGATCAATTAGAAAAGACATTAAAGTATTGAAATTTTGCTATGGATGAATATGTTGAAAATTTGAAATTTATGGTAGAAAATGGAAGACTGTTGATAGATAAACAACTTTTGTAAAGTGAATTTTCATGAAATTGTGATTTAGGGACTAAATTGTAAAGATGTAAAATTCATTAATTTTTTTTATTTTTATGAAATATATGTGCTGTAAATGTTTTTTGTAAAATTTGGTTAGGCTTGGAATAAGGATTAAATTGCATGAATTTCACTTTCTAAGCCTAGGGACGAAATTGTCTTTTTTTGAAAAGTATAGGGGAAAATGATAATTTTTCTTAGTATGTGAATTGAATTAAATTGAGTATGAAATGGATTAAATTGATGTTAAATTCATTTATATAGATCTGGAAAGACCTAATATTGAACTGGATCGAAGAAAACAAAAAGTGTCGGATTAGTAGATTCTTGAAACGAACAAGTATCGAGGTAAGTTCGTGTAACTGAATTGTGTATTTATATGTTTTAAATTGAATAATATGTATGTGAATTGTATCATTGTAATGAATATGAAATAAATCTCATATCCGACAAAGCCCGATACATGATAAGTCTCGTTTGAATAATAGATTTGATGGATACAGGATCTCCCGATTAGTTGTGATCTTGCATATGTTGCGGGCAAACCATAGCTCTTATGAGCATTCTGTTATAAGCCCTCTAGAGTTTCCTAATACATAGTTCTTGTGAGCATCTTGATCCGTAGTGATTTTGCATGTGTTGCGGACCACCGCAACATTTTGTGAGTGTCCTATTATATAATTGGTTGTGATATTGCATATAATGCGGACACAAAAGCAGCTCGTTATGAACATCCTAATATAGGCTCTTTGTGAGCTTCCTGACATGGCTTTCTTGAACATCAAGTTATACGGCTATTTGGAGCTCTCTGATAATAGCTTTTCGGAGTTACTTGCTAAGCTTAATGAGCTTCCTGTTCTAAACTCTTATGAGTCTCCTGATTTAGCCCAGATAAGCTTCCTATTACATGGCTCACATGATCATCCTGCTATACAACTCAAGAGACTACTTCCTGATTATGTGCCCTAATCGGGTACCCTTTACTATGAGTTGACAGTTTACAATTTTGTACACTTTGAGTGTACTACATGTGTATCCATTGATATTTCAACTAAATTGAACGAGAATAATTTTGACATGGTTGAATTGAACTTAAGATGATTGATAATAAAAATGCACATGTTATATGGAAATATGATATGAAAAGCACATGTTTATAAAAGTTATTACATTATAAGCTCATCTTTGATTTTTTTTATGTTTACATGATATAAATGAATAATAAGTTTTTTGAGATCATATGTGTTTAGGCAAATGACCATAATGATTTGGATGCATGTTTGTATACTTATTTTGAATGTACATGATTGGTAAGTTAAATTCTTGTTATACAAAATTACTAAGCATTTGAAATGCTTACTCAATTTTATTTTCTCTGTTTTACAATGCTCAAAAGCTCGTAAATGTTGGAATCGGTCGGAGCATCATCACAATATCCTTCAGCACGTTTTGGTATAAATAACAAACTTATTTTGGTATAATGGCATGTATAGGCTAACTTGGCCAATGTTAGCATGTAAATGGTTGTTTGTAATCTAGCCATTGGAATGGCTAGTAATGATATATTTAGTGAATATATATTTGAGGTTATAATATGGTTAATATATATTTGTTCTTAATATGGTTAGATTAAATTATGGTAAACATATATGTCTTTCAAAAGGTAAGTTTGAATGCATGTGATGATTTATCAATTATATTGTTAATGTTGGCTTGGTTTTAACATCTTGAATTGGTCGATACATATATCCAAGTAATAATGTAGGTACAAGGCAAAATTTGGGTGAGAAATAAGGCTTGGAAATGGCCTTATTTTGTCCACACGGGTTGGTACACTGGAATGTGTCTCAATCGTGTGTGACACACGACCATACACATGGGTGTGTGGTTTGGCTATGTGTCCCCTATTTCTTAAAATTTGAGAAACAGAATGCTTAGAATTGGTCACATGGGCAGAGACACGGGCGTGTGTCTTAGCCATGTGAAACACACGGCCCAACACACGGGCGTGTGTCTTAGCCGTGTGAATCCTTCACCTACTTTTGAAAATTAAATTGTCCACAGGGCTTAGCACACAGGCATGTGGCTGGCCGTGTGACCCAATTCAGTAGCTACTTTAATTTCAACACGGGCTGGGACATGGCTGTGTGCTTCACATCAAATTCCCACGAGGGCGTGTCACCTGGCCTTGTGAGTCACACGGCCTGACCACAAGGGCATGTGTCCTCTACACCTATTAAAAATTTTGAAATTTCACAAAAAATTCTTTTAGTTCTTGCTTTAGTCCCGACTTGTTTCTAATGTATAAATAGGACTTCGAGGGTCCCTCTAAGGGACAACATGATTGAATTATGATTTGATTCAGATATGAATAGTAAAAGACATGAATTAATTTTATTTGTTGTGTAAACTTCGATAATGCTCTATAACCCTGTTCGGGCGACAAATATGGGTTAGGGGTGTTACGTCCACAGTAAAAATGACCTCGAGTTAATTTCTAGCATTCACCATGGTGCTTTTTCCCAAGTACTTACAATTTGGAATTTTAGTATCCCGAGATGGACCCGCACACTACTCGTAGATACAGTCGGTTGTCTATCACGATTTCTATCAGTTCTGTCTGACTTAAGTTTTGATCTCCAGCTACCATGGAATTCTTTTGATCTCTTCAGTGGTGGGTTTGAACTAGCAGCTCCAGGGAACTTTCCAACAGTATGAATATTCTCAATCTTTTTATCAAAACCCAAAACTTGCTCTACCATTCTTACCCATTTTACCAAATCTGCAAACTCAGTAATTCTATGCGATACTAATTGTACTCGCAACTCATCGAGTAACCCACGCAGAAATCACTCGTAACTGTTAATTTCAGTCGGCACAAACTGAGCAACATACCTACTAAGTCGAAAAAGCTCTCGTTCATAATCAACCACAGACATTTAACCTTATTTCAGCATCAAAAACTCTTTTTTTTTGTCTTCAATATACAATTCACCCACATATTTCTTTTGAAATTTCTTTTGGAAAAATTTCCAATTTACCTGATCTGCGGGTACATGGCGTGTCACTAACTGCCACCAGGTATATGCTTATCCGTGCAGTAGAGAAACATTACATATTAAACTTTCACGTGGGTTGCATTCAAGTTGTTGCAAGATATGTTTAGTAGATTCAATCCAAATTTCAGTCGCAGAAGGATCAACTCCTTTCAACCCCAAGAATTCTGTTGCACCATCTTTACGCAATTCTTTTATTGGAGCTCGATGAATAGTAGGGGTAGATGTCATAGCGGATGTAGTTCCCACCACTCGTGTAACACCCTTAACCAGTATCTGTTGCCAGAACGGGGTTACGAGCCATTACCGATCATAATACAATTCAGAACAAACTTTCATTACAAAGTTAATCATCTAATAAAATTTTTTAAACCAAACTAACATGTTTCGATTATACCATTTATCTAATTATTCGAATTTCTGTTAACTTAATACAAACAAATAATCATAGAAATCAAATGCTTAACTTATAACCCAATATACTTTATTTCATATTCAAATCATATATGCAAACTTATCATTTAAAGCATTGGAATGACTTATATATGAAATAATCTATCAACTTACAATTTATATACACCTACTTTAATTAGTAAAAACATACATCTTTTTGTCTATTTCATAAGTACATTACTAAACATTCCACATATATATGTCTAAGCATATTCGTATATATATTCATATAACCAAACCAATAAGTTACTCACAAACCAATTAAACATGATAATATCATTTTGACCAAACCAAACATATATGCATCATATAAAATTCATATTACCTTTTTTTTTACCAATACAAAATTCACATTCATTTAGTCATTTATTTCATTGCATTAACCAAATATAAACATGCTTGATAATCATGTTATGTTCAAAGTTACATTTTCTTTATATTAACCAAATATCTTATCATATACATATATATATATCATATCAATCCATCTCAATAAATAAGTCATAAAAACACATCAAACTATTTAATAACATAATCGAATTTACATTATAACTAACATAACTTTTTTGTCGATTTATGAAACAAACATATCAAATACATATATTCTTTATATTGAGCTCATTAACCTAATCTATTTATAATGCAAATCATATCTTCTCATTGCATCAATATAAAACCACAATCGAAATATCTTTGTCTCTATATAATCATCATTCAACTTACTACCAAAACACATGACCAATCACCTCAAGATATATATACTTTGAATTTATGTATATGTCGAACTAATGCATTATATGTTAGAATGTAAATATATATGCAAATGCCGAACTTTTAATCAAATATATTCATTATCTCATTTCAACATTTATTCAAATATACTCATTAACTAATTTTAGACCATTAATAACATATATAAAACATAATCAAATCATTTTAACCAAAGGTAGCATAACAAACATAATTCATACTATTATATATATCATAGTCAATTCACTCATACCACATCCAAAACCATCAGCCAACTTCTAAGCACAAAACACATATCACAAATACCATTCATCAATGGCACATAACATTATAACCAAAAATGAACCCAGAGGCAAAACCGGGGGGCCTGGCGTGGGCCCTGGCCCCTTTAATTGCCCCTCTAAAATGTAAAATTAACTTTTAGGCCCTTAATTTTTTTAAAAATTTTAAATTAGTAAAGGTAAAATTGCACTTTTCCCCCCTTAAAATTATAAAAATTTGATTTAATCCTTTACAAATTATAAAGATATAAACTATAAAAAATTAAAATTTCATCCGGCCCCCCTAAAAATATTTTTCGGCTTAGCCCCTGAATGAACCTAAACCATAATCAAACAAAATTGAATTCAAGCATAGGAGTTAAGCCATTTTTGCATGGCTTAAATTATACAAAAACCAAAATCCAACATTTCAAAATATAATCTAGCCTATACATGCCATAAGTTCAGAAATTCAACTTATAAAATACCGAAGACAGTCAATATTGTGATAGACTTTGACGACAATCACCCTGAATTTTAGGCCTAGAAGTAATGGGCCTTGAGTTTGGGATCGTTAGAAGGCGGCTTAAATAACTTAAATGTGTTTAAATATTTTATAATTGCATGTTTAGTTTAATTGTTAAGTGATTTAGGAAGGGTTGGTAGTGAGGAAAAAGTCTTAGGTTCGATCCAGGGCTTTAGCAAAAATTTGAATTTTTTTTAAAAGACCCTGAGCATTAGGTGGAAGGCTTATTAATAAGGCTTGGTAAAATCTGACACAAGGAAACGCTTGGCCTAGTGGCAAAAGGCATTGGTAGCAAGCAGGAAGTCTAGGGTTCAAGTTCTGGCCTTAGCGAAAATTTTTATTGCGCGTATGATTAGTAGGGAAGCTAGCATTTAGGCCTTATAAATATGTTTGGTGGAAATATGGCACAGGGGGGCTGGGGGTAGTAACGAGAAGCATGCTATGGATCTGAGAGGTTGCAGGGTCGAATCCCAAGCCTAGCAATATTTTAAATTTTTATTCATTAAGGAAACTGAGACTTAGGCATATAAGCCTTATAGTTAATTGTGATCGAATTGTAACACAAGATAGGTGGCGGTGCAGTGGCTAGTAGTGTGTTGGGAAGTTGGAGGGCTGGAGTTCGAGTGGTTTCATGCACAAAAGGGAAGTCAATTTTGCTGTGCAATGCATGGAAGGATTGCTATTCGGTGGAAGCAATTTGAATGCAATTGTTGGCTAAAATCAAGGTTACGATGGAGATAAGGATAAGGATTAAGTGTGGATGGATATGATGGTGATAAAATTGAAGAAATTGAAGGGAATTTAACTTGACGAGTTTAAGTCGATTGGGGAAATTTCTTCCAACCTCTTGACTCTTTTGTTCAGTTTTTTTTTTTTTTGCAAATACCTGAGTAATCTCAAACCCTTCATCTCCTCTTTTCTTTAAGCCAAACTCTTGATCTTTTCTTCTATTTTAATCAAATCAACCTCTTCCCTCTTTAACTTATCCGGTTGCTTCTTTTCCATTTAAGAGTCGATTCATACACTTTGGGGGTTGATTTCTTGTTGGCAAGCGATCTCGTGATCGGTAAGTGAATTAGATCTTCTTCAGCTTTTGTTAAATATTTCTAAGTTCTTTTGTTTCTATGCTCTTAAAAGCTGATTTTCATTTATCCTTTCCAATACAATTACTATTGTTAACCTATGGTTTCTCCATTTATTTCTCTTTCTCCCTCTCATTCAAGAGTGTGATCGTTGGCTAAGTATTAGTTGATGGAAAAAGGGGGTTCTAGCAGAGAGGTTGGGATAAAGGCTCCCAAGTTTAGGCGACGTAAGGTGTCAGCCGTTAGGGACTTTCTGCTTGGACGCGGAAGGGGGACTATGTCAGATTTTGAGTTACTTAGGCAGATCGTAGCCAATCAATCTAGTCAAGGCAAGTATAGGTTGTTTTTCGGTAAGTAGTGGATTTATTTTGAATTAATGGGATGTGAGTAATGGAGTATAATGTTGAATATAGGTTCGGGAGATTATGAATACTTAGTACTCTAGGTGATAAGGTGTGTACTTCTACCCTATGATAGCTTGATATAAAGCCGAAGGTGTGTACATACACTGTACACACGTTAGATCGGCAAATCTTGAAATGCCGAAAACCTGAAATGTCGAAAAGCCGAAAGTCTGGCTACAATAGTCTTGCGAGTGTGCGAACACTCGTAAGGGGGAAATCGATATGTTGACAGAGGCCCCATAAGAGATCTCATGGATCTGAGCCGTACTTAGGCCACTTGGCCCGAAATGGGCTAAATGGGCCCGACGGGCCTGTGGGCCCGACGGGCCTGTGGGCCCAAAATAAGTGAATTTGTTGATTTGATAATAAGTGATGAACTAGTCATGTTGGTTACATGGCTTGGAATTGATTCGGGCTAGATGGGTCATATGAATGTGATTTGGGCCTAATGGGCCATATGAATGAGATTGGGCCTAGTGGGCCATATGCATGTATGTAGACTTGTTTGGGCTTTGTAAGGGGTTTTGGGCCTATTATTTGATAACTGCTTAGACAGACATAAAACTTAATTAATTAATTAATCGTGATTGTGGACAAATCATAGGATTAAACTGTGGCAATGGGTATAAGCATGTCTAGGATTGGATCTAGGGAGAGCTTGGTACTTAAGCGGTCTTAATGACTCACCTCCTCTTCGCTGGAATCCTACCTGGCGCATAGTATCTGTTCACTTTAGCCAACTGGGACTTGTTAATAGGCCGAGGTGGGTAATAAACCCATAATAAAGAGAAATTACCGAAATATCCCTAAAGGCAAAAAATAACTAAAATACCCCTATGTGTTGAATGTAAGATTTATGGATGTTACATGTATACCTGCTACATTCATATGATATTCTGTTTAGGTTGCATATGGGTTGGGAATTATGGAAGGGAGGAAGTATATGAGGATCAAACGGTTGCTTGACAACCGTGGATCCACCGAAGGCTATTAAGCCCAATATTTGTTTAGCAGCTTGTTGTAATGAAGGTAGTACCGCAATCGGGCTACCATTGATGTGTATCGGATGGGTGGGTCTATATTAAAATCCCCACATGATATGTACCGGGGGACGGAGTTGGTGTGTAGCGGTTAGATTATTGGGTGGGTTGCACAGCATTGCATGTATGATATTATTGTGATATTATTACGATGTAGGCTTCGGCCCAACTGAGGCTAATATGGGATAAGGCCGAAAGGCCACCGTTATTGAATTGGGCTCGAGCCTAAAATGACTGATGATTGCTTTATACTAATTGAGGATTGTACACACTGAGTTTTTGAAACTCACCCCCCTCCTTTTAAATTTTTCAGGTGGTCCTCAATAGGCGGTTCGACGGATGGAGGGACTCGGAGGTGGCCATCTAGCAAAAAGTTTAGACTTAGTCTTTTATGTAATTTTTAATATTTTGATTTTAAATTATTTTTTTTGATTTGGGGTGTAATAAGGCCTTTCCTCTGGTTATTATTTCAAATTTGGATTATTACTATTTTTATGCTTTATATTTGTTAGAAGTAGAACATGGTTTTTCCTAAACCATAACTTTTTTTTTAAATCCTACGTTTCCGCAACTTAATTTTTAAATGACATGTTTTTATAGATCATCTGTTTTAAATAAAGCTTCCGCAACTGAAAAGAGATTTTACAAAGTAATTATTATCATACAAGAAGGAATAGTTTTTTTAAATACACCTCGCTTTGAAAGCAACAAATACAAGCTGGGATTTTACTCAAGGTTTTTATTTTAAAGAAGGGTTTTCAATGAAAACAAGGTTTTCGAAAAACACTTCAATGTGACACGCCAGGTTCGGCCATAACGTCTAGGCCAGGTTTGGGGTGTTACAATCATCCCTGAGCTCGTAACTTAACTCCAAAATCTATAAAGCAATGCAAACAAACACATACAGTAAGCTATCATAGCTTAGTAAGTCATAAGCAAATAAATAACTCCATGTTAACATCAACTCAACTTAACCAAACTAATTTATGCTGTCATATTCACATTTATTTTCAAGATCATAATTTCATATATAACATATACTTCCATATACAATTTCACAATGGTCGAATATACATAATCTTATATACACATATTTAAGAAATAATTTCAAAAACATTCACATTATCTATTAAAAAGGCCGAATACACTTTCCATATTCACATACATTCTTCATTTACATCATACAAGATTTGCAACAAATATCAAGTAACTTACTTACCTTATTTCAAGTAGGTAATAAGCTAACTCATACCTATTCATTTTAGCTCGTTTTACACATTGGATCACAACTTATCGTTGCCTGATTAACCATTCGGAATTGGATAGGACACTCGGATAATCACATATATAGTACAATGCCAACGTCCCAGACGTGGTCTTACATGTAATCACATATCGAAGCCACTGTCCCAGACAAGGTCTTACTCGCACACATATATCAGAGTCACATATCGATGCTAACGTATAAAATGTGGTCTTACTCGTACACATATATCAGAGTCACATATCGATGCCAACGTATTAAACGTGGTCTTACTCGTACACATATATCGCAGTCACATATCGATGCCAATGTATAAAACGTGGTCTTACTCACACACATATATCGATGCCATGGTCTTACTCGCACATCACATATCGAAATCCTATGTCGTGACATATGTATCCTAGCTATTCCTAAGGTTCATACAGGGCTTCCAGACGTCATAACTCAATCGAATCAAACTTGTAAACTTAATTCCCTTGCACATATACATTCGGATCTCACATATAAAATTTCCCATAATTTAATTTCAGCATATAAACTCATACACAATTAGAATTAACGATATCTATTTTCTTATAAACTTACCTCAAACGATGAAAATCAAAACGGAACGACTAGTTGACAACTTTAGTTTTTCCTCGATCCAAATCTGATTTCTTTGGTTCTTGATCTAAGCATATTCAAGTTAAAATCATTCAAACATATTTTTACTCAATTTAGTCCAAAACAAATAAATGAGAAAATTACTATTTTACCCCTGACATTTTACACTTTTTACAATTTAGTCCAAATTGCACAAATCACAAAACATGCAAAATTTTCACATACCATGCTTAGGCCGAATATTACCCATGTTCTAGGCCACCAGAAAAGATATATATATATGTGGCCACCAGATACAGATATTGTATCTAGGCCACCAGAAAAGATATATATATATGTGGCGAAGCCACCAGATTGCAGCGAGGCTGCCAGATATTGTGACGAAGTCACCAGAACAGAGATATATGTGGCGAGGCCACCAATTGCAGCGAGGCTACCAGAACGCTTCCTCCATTAATATAAACCTATGTCCCATGCAACAGAAATAATATGTCATGGCATACGTAACAGAAATAGAACATCATGCTTTTTAGAAAAAATAACCCTAGGGGTAAAATCGTAATTTAGCGTGCATAAGGGTATTTTAGTAATTATTACCTATTGCTAAGGGTTCATGCTCATTCTAATGTTTACCAAGTAATCAGAAGTACTTTCCACGTCTTTTTACCAAAGTGGACCCATTGGCACGTTGGCCCATTGGCCCGTTTTCGGCCCATTAAGCCCAAAAATACCGCTGTGCACGAAAATGCACACTCTGTACTCTAATCATCCAAATGTACCATATTCACTAACAACTGTCTCACGAGCGCTCGCACGCTCGCGAGTTCACAAAATACCAACGTTTCGGTATTTCGACTTTTACCGATTCAGTCTAAGGGAGGGTGTTGTTTACACACCTGGTTGATGATGATTGATGACGATATCTCCCACGAGATAATCCTACAATCGATCACTAAAACATTAGACTTACGAATTAACGATAATTAACATAATTCCACGTCAACTAACCCAATCATTACATAAGTTAGTCATTTGGCACGAGGGGCAAAATAGTCATTTAACCCTCCAGGGGTAAATCGGTAGTCCTACCCTACAGGGGTATTTTAATAATTCTACAACTTATCCACTTGGGCCTACGGACCCATTGGGACCACATGGCCCATTTCAGCCCATCGCGGCCCGAAATAGCCTTCCTACCGCTGAGTAATGAGAAATACACACCTGTTAGGAGACTGCAGTTAATCCGTGCTCCAAACACTTTTAGTTGACGCCCAACCCAAATGAGCACGTCACAAAGCAAAAGGCCCAAACGGTAATTGCATCACCTGTTCATAAAATTAAAATTCCGAAGACTACCACAGATTTAACTTAAGTTTGGGCCTTCCAAAGGCCCACTAACCTACTAAAATATATATTTTAACCAACCAGAACACACACAAATTTAAAAAAAAAACACAGAAACACAGAAAACCTGAAAATTGGGGTGTTACAGGTGAATAAGTTCGAATAATGTTCTTTCATTGCATCTTCTAGCTCCCATGTTGCCTCTTTAACTCTGTGTCTATGCCACAATACTTTCACTAACAGAATTTTCTTATTTCACAATTCTATAACTTCGCGAGCCAGAGTACGGATCGATTCTTCCTCATTTGTCATATCAGATTTAATCTCAATCTCTGACAAATTATTCACGTGTAAGGAATCAGGTCAATATCTACAAAACATCGAAACATGGAATACATTATAGATCTTTTCTAACTTAGGTGGCAACAATAGTCTATACACAATCAGCCCGATACATTCAATAATCTCATAATCTGATAAACATACAATTCTACTAGCTTATCAAGCGAGTAATATGTACGAACTGGAACAAAATGAGCCAATTTAGTTAATCTATCCACAATAACCCAGATATATCATTATACAGATGCCACAATCATCAAATAGAAATCACAATGTCATAATAAGACTGACGTCTTACCCGTAATAATAGATAATATCCCTGCCATTAATAAAGCATCTAAACCCAGAAGAAAATCAAATATGGTTTAAACAGCAATTAATGCAGAAACACAACTTCTATAACTCTCATGATGGTGATACTGTACTTCCACATTTCGAACCAAAAATTATAATCATAATAGACATAGTCAACTCTGTCAAATAGAGATTTCTTGCAGATAATCACATGAAATCACAAGAAAACTGAAATAGTGAAATTTCAAGGTTTGAAGCTACACAGAATATCAGAAAGTTATAACCAATATAGAATGATATTAATTCCGATGATATCCCGTATAAGATCCAAAAAGAACAATGTCACTCATAAATATTGAAATCCACAGTAACAGAAGCAATATAATCTTCACGTATATTCATCAGAACAATAGCCAGTAGAAAACAAAGTATTAGCCTTATACGAACTTTACTGTGGTTGTTCATACTCACTCAAGGAAATAAATACCAAAGATGGACATAGCAATTGATATGTGATATTCGCGACAGGTTTTAAAAATTTATAATTAAGTGTTCTTGAAACTAACTATTATCATAATGAAGGCAAGTGTACCTATCGAACAATAGTATAGCTTTAGCAAGACCAGATTGTCAAACCCAAAGGAACCAAGAGTACTAGTAATTACTTTCTTTTTATTAACTAGCCTAAAAATTAAGGGATTTATTTATCTAAATTAATTAACTAAACTAAGAGTGCATAGAGAGAAATTAGGGAAAAGCTTTTAGGAAAATTCAATTGATTAAGACAATACCCAAGGAAAAATCCACCTAGACTTCACTCGTTATTTGACTCTGAATTAGACGATTTATTCATTTGAATTGATCCGTAGAAATCCCTAAGTTATATTATTATCTCTCTCGAGACTAATAACGTCTAACCCTAGGTTAATTAATTGAAATCTATTTCTAATTAACACCTAGTATTGCATTAACTCGATCTATGGATCCCCTTATTAGGTTTCACCCTAATCCGACAAAATCTTATCACCCTATCTCTAGGGGTACAATCAACTCCGATTAATTATGAAAAATTTACTCTTTGACAGGGTCTATTCCTCCTCTGAATAAGAGCATTAACTTGAATCAACATCCTAGAATATTAAAAAAAGAATTAAGAACACATAATTAAGAACAAGTCAAATATTTATCATACAATTCAGATAATAATAACAAGATCCGTCTTAGGTTTCATTCCCCTTAGGTATTTGGGGGTTTAGTTCATAATTATAGAAGAAAACATCTCAGAAGAATAATGAATACAAAACATAAAGAAAACCCAAAACCCTTGAATGGAAATTGAAGGGAGATCTTTAGTCTTGATGATGAATCTGGCTTCTGAGATGGACCAATCGGCTTCCCTTGAGTAATTCCTTGCCTCCTACTCTGTGTCTCCCTTCCTAAGTGCCTCATCAGGTGTTTAAATAGGCTTTAGAATGCCTAAGAGCCCTCAAAATTGGCCTTTTTCGAATAGGGTTATACTCGGGCTCGGTAGGGGCACGCCCGTGTGTGATTACTCTAGCCCATGGTCAAGGCTGTTGAATAGGAACGGACGTGTAGTCTACCTGTGTGAGTCATGCTTTGATCCTGCCAAAAGGACACGGCCGTGTGACACGCCCGTCTAAGGAATTCCAGGCCGTGTTGATTTCCCATGTGGGTCCATTTTCTTCGTTTTTGGCCCGTTTCTCGCTCTTTTTAGTCTCCTATGCTCACCTAAGTATAAAACATGAAATTAAAGAATTAGGAGCATCAAATTCACCAAATCTAAGGAGAAACCATCCATAAATGTGCTAAGCATGGGATAAAAATATGTATAAATTACGGTTTATCAAATACCCCCACACTTAAGCGTTTGCTTGTCCTCAAGCAAAATCCTCAACTCACAATGAAAATAAATTCTTCTCAATTTATAATCCCTATTAATAATATATCAAAATAATCCATAAGTATTCTTACATTGAAAATTCAACTAAAAGTACATCAAAGTTTCAAACATTCCAAGCCGAGCATTTTATCACAAAAACATAGGTGTCTCCTCTCATCTAAGTGATTATCTTTGATCAAAATATCACAGAGTTTAACATCCTTACTAAAGATTCACTCAAGGTGTTTAAGGACATCAATTAAAACACTCATTAGTCAATATGAAAAGTTATTACCATAGGCTTACTTGAAAATCAAACTCCACCACTATATATTGAGATGATACATCAATCAAAAAGGTCTTTAGAGGGTTGTAACGTAGCTTTGGTTAGGGGGTGTGGTCACAAGCTGAAGGAAAAGGTTAGAATCAAGATTGAATTGAAAATTTACCTAGCTAGAAAAATAACTAGTCATCAGTTGAATACAAGTGAGCTTCTTTTCAGAATATGGAATTAACACTCAAGCTCAAAAATGACGAATTACTACTAATATGTATTGAAGTAAATTTTTTTTAAGAACAAGTCAAATACATAGAAGAACAAAACATAGCTAAGCAATTAGTTCAAATCAAATCTTGACAAAAATAGGGATCAAATTAGGGGATTTCAACAATAATGGGTTATGGGTTAATATTGAGGGTAAATCAATTAATGGCTTGTTAGGCTCAAAGGGGTTCACTAAGGGTTAATTATGAAGGTAGGCTTTTATGGAGTGAGTAGGTTAGACCTTAGTGCCTTTATTATCTTGACATATCAAATCAAATGATGTGGTCTTGACATGCATAATCAAGCAAGTTCTAGAATAACAAATCAATACTGACGCACTCATAATAAAAGTGAGCATGAAAGAAATAAAATATGCTTTAAAGGTTCAAGATCTCACAAAAATTATAGGCTTTTGATGTTTAAACTTGTGAATTTCAACTCACGATAATACCTAAACTTAGGGAAACAACCTAAAAGTTTATAATTCTTCAAAAATCAACTTATCATGCTTGATTCCCTAATGTCGTAAAGTTTAAACAATCAATGCATAAATGCCTATGTTTTAATTCAAGACATATCAATAAAAATCATAAATTAATTAAAATTCATTCTAATAGTGATATGAGTGATTCAAGTGAGAATAAGACAAAATTCAGGGATTTCTAATGATGATATGAAAGACCCCCCCACACTTAAGATGTACATTGCCCTCAATGTACAAAGATAGATATATTGAAAAATAAAGATAAATACTCATAAGATAGGGAGAGAAGTGAAACTTCTTGAATGTGAATGAACTCCTTGATTTGGAGTTATAGAGAATAATTGGCCAAGGCAATGATGAGAGTGGAGGAGGATACTCCGAGTGTGGTAGAGGTTCATTAGTCCATAAGTCCTGCGCCAAAAGAATATTATATCTGGTGGTAGCTATGGTCGTGGTCGAGCAGGACATGGCAGTCATGGAGAACCTTTGCCAATGGAGTTTTTAGTTCCTATGTGATGATGAGCTTTGGAGCTCTTTATAACTATGATAGAATCAAGAACTTTTTAGGAAATATAAGGAATCATAATTACTCGTAATGAAATAGCCGAAATTATAAATTATTCAATAAAAATTATAAAAACTAAAATGAAAATAATAATAAAGTAAAATGAAATAAAAAGTACTTAAATAAGACAAATAAAGATAAAAGTGAAAATAAAAATAATAAATAAAAAGTTTTTAAACATCGTCATCGCCGGATGGTTCGCGAGGTGGTGGTGGCGATGAGATGTGAAGGTGCTGACAAATCTGATGAAGTGTAGCATCAATGTGATCAAAACGCTGAAAACACTGTTGCTCAAATCGAGTAAGGCGCACAGAGATGTTATAGTATGAAGCTGCCGTATGAACTGGACGATGGATGGGTGGTGGTTGATGGTGGGTCCTCATGACGTGGAGGGACATCATCAGTAATGTCCTCTGGGTCCTCCTTATCGGTGGACTGGATGAGGCGGTACTGAGGAGGGTAGGTGCCACGTCGTTTCTTGATCATCCTCATGTTTAGCATGCTCGAGATGCCCTATGGGGACATCTAGTCGATGAGAGTGAGGGAGGATGATTGTGCCGCTGTGTTGAGGAGCCCAAAGTGTCGTGCCAATCGAGTCATATAGGGCCCGATAGAGATGACCCCTCTCCTATGTCACTCTATCTGATGGCGGATGGTGAAGGCGATGAAGTAGGCAAGGTCGAAGACATGCCCGTATGCTATGCTCCATAGGAAATGGGCGTCGCAAGTGTTGACGATGCCGGTGCTCTCTCGTCGTCCCGTCAGAGTATGGGCCAAGATGGAGTATAGGTATCGCAGGAATGGAGCAAGGGCTGATGCCTTAGAGCGGTTAGGATCATAGGAGGCCGAGGTAGGGACGAGGTCCTTTCAACACTTTGAGGGAGAGTAGTAGATGTGGTGGTGGAGGGTGTCGAGTTCATTATTGTCCATGACCTTCTCCGTGTACAGCCCTAGTGCAATCCTGAACTTGGGTACGCTCAACTGGTGCACTAGACCACCAAGGCGGAACTGGACCATTCCAGAATCGTCAAAGCTTGTCATGACGACTTAGAGATGGAAGGTCGAGCATATCTATCGTGAGCTTGAGGTATGTCAGCTGGATATCTCAAAGAATAGCCCCCATGGTTTAGTCATCAGGAGGACTCGGACCGCGTCAACCATCTGAATTTGTTCAAGTGCGGCCCAGACAATGCAGGGGCCCACACCTAGGGGTCGGGCTCGTAATATCTAAAATAGCTCCTCCTAGGGTCCCAAGGGGAACTCGAGGAAAGGGTGCCTAATCTCCACGGTAGGACCTAAGGATGACGCTGCTCCTTTCCTTTTCTTCGAGGTGGGGACAGCGGTTTTCTTACCACGTGAGGATGACATTGTATACCTGCATTGAAAAGTCGAAGTTCAACCAATACGCCTTAAAAATAGCATGGAAACACAAAACTAAATAGGAATATTTCATGAGACTCACGTACTAAATGAAGTAAACAAAACTAAAACAACTAAAGCAAATATATTAAGTTATTAAAATAGGACTATGAGAATAATGCTAGGGGAATATCTAATGCATGAGTCTATGTGGGTAAGCATAAAATCCATAGAAACGAGAAAAATGGATGAATGAAGTATGAAAAATGACAATATTCTTTAATGACAAGCATGAGTATTATTATTCTACTATGAATATTCACTTAAGATAGTCAAATGGATCAGAGAAATCTTGAAATAGGTGAAATACTTAAAGAAAATAGAGTGAAAAAAGAAAACAAATGCAAGAGGGAGAGGCTTGGGTCGTCGGAAACAGTGTTGTAGGCGGCGCATGCGCGTGGCAGGTAGGGCGTGTGAAGTTGCAACGGCTAGGGTTAGGGATTTTTGGGGAGGGAGATGATGAATAGTGAGGGGTTTATATAGATTTTGGGGCACACGGCCATGGGGCATGCCTGGGTGCCCTAATTTTTATCCCTGTGTTTCGTGATCTTTAAATTTAGGCATGTCTGACATTTGCCCCACACCCGTGTTCCTTGGGCGTGTGGGTGTACACAGTCGTGTCTTGCTTCATTCGCTTCTCCCACGCCTGTGTATGATAGCCTATGCCCGTGTTAGTTTGACAGTGTCAACCACGAGGGCTGGGCACGGGCGTGTCAAGTCCCCGTGCTAAATTGATAGGTTCACCCATGGTTTCAAAACATGGGCGTGTCGCACGCCCGTGTTGGTTTAGCAGTTTCGCCCACGGCCTTATCACACCGCTGTGGCGACTTATCGCATCTTGTGTTGGGGAAAATTTTTTGTCCTGTTTTCACACGGCCGTATCGCACGGCTGTGTCTCCTCTTGTGATGTGTGCACGGCCTAAGGCATGCCTGTATGCCTGGTCGTGTGGATGGGAAAACCCTTCGTTTCGAGACTCAGTTATTAGGTTTGATGTGAAAAACTAGAATTTAAATAAATCATTATTGTTAGTGCTCAGGTTGCCTCCAGAGAAGCGCTTATTTATAGTCTAAGCTTGACTTACCTCTCTGGTGTGGGATCATGGTGGCTCGAGGAGTTTACACTCCTTACCCCTACTATCAACTTTATCAATATAAGGTTTAAGACGAGTATTGTCTACCTTAAAAGTTTCGAATTTGGGGTGAATTACCTCGACTGTACCATATGGGAAAATATTGAGTACTAGGAGAGGAATTTCTTCATTAGGTTTAGAAGTGGTAATGTGAGGATCTGTTGCATCTAGTAGTACGTTGTCTCCAACCTTAAGTTGATTTGGTGGTGTATTGAGCTTGTCTTAGCTTGGTTCCGGTTTATCGGGTGTTCTCGATTTTTTTATCTGCCATTCATCTAGTTCCTCAATTTGTAGCCTTCGTTCTTCATAGATAGGTCATTTGTTGTTGCTTGAACATTACTCGTGTAGGTACTTCAAACTTATTTCCTGCAAAGTAGGTTGCACCACATGGTCAGTTTTAGTAGAATGATTATACAACCACCTTCAATTTTTGATGTGTTACTCGAATTACGAGCTTGAAGGGTGATTGTTTCGTCCCCCACACGAAGTGTGAGTTCACCTGTGCCAACATCAATTATTGTTCTAGCAGTTGCTAAAAAGGACCTCCCTAAAATTAAAGGAACGTTACTATCTTCTTCTATGTCTAGAACAACGAAATCAACTGGGAATATAAATTTGTCAATTTTTACGAGAACATGTTCAATAATCCCCCTAGGAAATCTGATTGTTTTATCGGCTAATTGAATACTCATCCTAGTTTGTTTGGGTTTCCCAAGACCTAGTTGCTTAAACATTTTTAAGGCATGACATTGATACTAACCCCTAAATTAGCCAAAGGATTATTTACATCTAGGCTACCAATTAAACAGGGAATTGTAAAACTCCCTAGATCTTTTAATTTGTTGGCCAGCTTATTCTGTAGTATGGCTGAGCAAACCACATTTAGTTCCACATGGAACGCCTCATCCAACTTCCGCTTATTTGTTAAAAGCTCCTTTAAGAATTTGACTGCATTTGGCATCTACGAAAGATCTTCAATAAACGGTAAGTTAATATGTAACTTCTTTAATAATTTAAGGAATTTATCAAATTGTTCTTCTGTACAGTCTTTCCTTGTCGCGTTTGGGTATGGCACACTAGGTTTGTACTCTTTACTTACCAGTTTCTGGTCATTGTGGTCCACCTCACCCTTACCTTTACTTACCACAGTTTCTTGCCTCTGTTCTGGTTCAGGTGCAACTATCCCTTCCTCATCTTGAATGGTAATTGTATTGATTTGCTCCCTTGGGTTAGATTCAGTGTTACTTGGCAGGCTACCTTGTAGTCGTTCAGATATCAATTTAGCAAGCTGACCTATCTGAGTTTCGAGCCTTTGGATTGACGTTTGTTGATTTTTAAGTGCCATCTCGATATTTTGAAAACGAGTTTCTGACACTGAGATGAATTTTGTTAGCATCTCCTCAAGGTTTGGCTTTTTCTCTTGTTGGTAGGGTGGTTGTTGGAAACCTGGAGATGGCGGTGGTCGCTGATTCCCTTGTCCTCCCCATGAGAAATTTGGGTGGTTCCTCCAACCTGCATTGTAAGGATTACTATAAGGATTGTTTTGAGATCGAGGATTATTACCCATGTAATTTAACTGCTCGTTCTCCATGTTGTAGCCATAGGGTGGGTAATCTGAATTGCTTGATCCACCTCCACTTGCTTCGCACTGCATTATTGGGTGAACCTGTGAAGAACCAAGAAAACCGTCAATTTTTTTATTCAAAAGTTCTACCTGATTGGAGAGCATGGTGATTGAATCGACGTTAAAAATGCTAGCTGCTTTCGTTAGCTTTGTCCTCATGACTTGCCACTGATAATTATTCAGTGACATCTCTTCTATAAATTCATAAGCGTCCTTAGGTGTCTTATTATTGATAGTTCCTCCAGCAGCTTGCATCGATCATCTGTCGAGTCAAAGGATTCAGGCCATTGTGGAATGTTTGAACCTGTAGCCAGAGTGGTAACCCATGGTGAGGGAACCTTCTCAACAAATCCTTGTATCTCTCCCATGCATCGTAGAGTGTTTCTAAATCCATCTGCACAAAAGAGGAGATATCATTACGTAATTTAGTTGTTTTAGCTGGCGAAAAATATTTTAATAAAAACTTTTCGGTCCTTTGTCCCCAAGTAGTGATTGACCCTCATGGTAACGACTTCAACCATTCTTTAGCCTTATTCCTCAATGAAAAAGGGAATAACCGAAGGCGAATGAAGTCATCAGAAATGCCATTAATTTTAAATGTATCACATAGTTCCAAAAATTTTGCCAAGTGAGTGTTAGGATCTTCATCCTGTAAACCATCAAAATGAACAAATTGTAGTATCATTTGAATTGTGTTAGGTTTCAGTTCAAAACTATTTGCTGCAACAGCAGGCCTAACTATGCTCGATTCAGTTCCTATTAAAGAAGGTTTAGCATAATCATACATAGTACCCGGAGCAGGATTCTGATTAGCAGCAATCGCAAGAGGTAGCAGATTTTCTTGGTTTTCAGCCATCTCCTCGGTTGTGGTTGAAATATCATCCTCTTGCTCTTCTTCTGTGTATCTTAAGCTTCGCCTTATTTCTCTTCGGTTTCTGTGAACTGTGCGATCAATCTCACTATCAAATAGTAATGGTCCTGACGGGTTTCTTCTGGTCATAAACTAGAAAAGCTTGTCAGAAGCAAATAAATGAAGAATTAGAAAATAAAATAAAATTTTAAATTGCAATAAAAGTAAAATGGCTAAAGTAATAAAAATGGAGTGTTCCTAATATCCTAGTTCCCTGGCAACGGCGCCAAAAACTTGATAAAATGGCTAAAGTAATAAAAATCGAGTGTTCCTAATATCCTAGTTCCCTGGCAACGGCGCCAAAAACTTGATACGTGATATTCGCGAAAGGTTTTAAAAATTTATAATTAAGTGTTCTTGAAACTAACTATTATCACGATGAAGGTAAGTGTACCTATCGAACAGTAGTATAGCTTTAGCAAGACCAGATTGTCGAAGCCAAAGGAACCAATAGTACTGGTAATTACTTTCTTTTTATTATCTAGCCTAAAAATTAAGGGATTTGTTTATCTAAATTAATTAACTAAACTAAGAGTGCACAAAGAGAAATTGGGGAAAAGCTTTTGGGAAAATTCGATTGATTAAGACAATACCCAAGGAAAAATCCACCTAGACTTCACTCGTTATTTGACTCTGAATCAGACGATTTATTCATTTGACTTGATCCGTAGAAATCCCTAAGTTATATAATTATCTCTCTCGAGACTAATAACGTCTAACCCTAGGTTAATTAATTGAAATCTCCTTCTAATTAACACCTAGTGTTGCATTAACTCGATCTATGGATCCCCTTATTAGGTTTCACCCTGATCCGGCAAAATCTTATCATCCTATCTCTAGGCGTGCAATCAACTCCACTTAATTATGAAAAATTTACTCTTAGACAGGGTCTATTCCTCCTCTGAATAAGAGCATTAACTTGAATCAATATCCTGAAATATTAAAACAAGAATTAAGAACACATAATTAAGAACAAGTCAAATATTTATCATACAATTTAAATAATAATAACATGATCCGTCTTAGGTTTCATTCCCCTTAGGTATTTAGGGGGTTTAGTTCATAATTATAGAAGAAAACATCTCAGGAGAATAATGAATACAAAACATAAAGAAAACCCAAAACCCTTGAATGGAAATTAAAGGGAGATATTCAGTCTTGATGATGAATCCGGCTTCTGAGATGGACCAATCGGCTTCCCTTGAGTAATTCCTTGCCTCCTACTCTGCGTCTCCCTTCCTAAGTGCCTTCTCAGGTGTTTAAATTGGCTTTAGAATGCCTAAGAGCCCTCAAAATTGGCCTTTTTTTTATTAGGGTTATACTCGGGATCAGTAGGGACACTCCCGTGTGGCACGCTCGTGTGCGATTACTTCAGCCCGTGGTCAAGACTGTTGAATAGGCACGGGCATGTAGTCTACCCGTGTAAGTCGTGCTTCGATCCTACCAAAGGGACACGACCGTGTGACACGCCAGTGTGAGGAAGTCCAGGCCATGTCAATTTCCCATGTGGGTTAATTTTCTCTGTTTTCAACCCGTTTCTCGCTCTTTTTACTCTCCTATGCTCACCTAAGTATAAAACTTGAAATTAAAGAATTAGGAGCATCGAATTCACCAAATCAAAGGAGAAACCATCCATAAATGTGTTAAGTATGGGAAAAAAACATGTATAAATTATGGTTTATCAGCAATATCGAACATAATCCAAATAGACCAACCATACCTTCATCTCTTAGTATGTTTAGCAAAAGCTCTCATACGATAAGAATTCTTTCTGAAACTAAACAGTCATATATTCTTCTAATAATACATGTACACATAGAATGCCCAGAAGGAATCATAGTAACTGCCCGACTATAACCATTGCACTCAGTCATCAATACAATTTAATCATTATTTTAACTGATCAAAACTTTTTTGGCACATTCCTGAACACTCAACCTTAATATTATAGAGAAACCTTTCACGAATCGTCTATAGTAGCCAGCAAGTTCTAGAAAACTTCAGACTTCAGAAACATTTCTTGAAAGTTTCCAATTAAGTATAACTGAAATTTTACTTGAATCAACCCGAATACCCAATGCTGATACAACATGTCCCAGAAAACTGACTTTACGTAACTAAAACTCACATTTCTTGAACTTTGCATACAACTGTTTACCTCGCAAAGTCTATAGCACAAGTCTTAGATGTTCGGCATGCTCGTTTTATCACGGAAATAAATCAAAATGTCATCAATGAACTCAACCACAAATAGATCCAGATACTGTCTCGTTCGAAAAGTAGTCTTTGGCACATCGAAGTCTTTAAGTTACAACTGATAGTAACCTGATCTCAAATCTATCGTTAAAAACACTGTAGCCTCTTTCAATTGGTCGAATAGGTTTTCAATCCGTGGCAACAGATATTTATTCTTTATAATCACCTAGTTGAGCTGTATATAATCGATACACATTTTCATAATTCCAGCTTTCTTTTTCACAATAAAACTGGTGCACCCCATGGAGAGAAACTCCGTCGTGTGAAACCTCTATCTATCAACTTTTGAAACTAAGTTTCCAGTTCTTTTAATTCAATAAGTGCCATTCCGTACAAAGCTATCAATATTAGAGTTGCCTTCGGTACTGTCTCAATACCAAACTCTACTTCTTAGATAGGTGGTAAACTTGACAATTCTTCAGGAAACACATCCGGACACTCGCATACAACTGGTACTGATTTAATCTTTCTTCCGGTCACTTTAATATCAAACACAAACACAAAGTAAGCTTCACAAATCTTTCTCACAAATTTCTAAGCTAACATCAAAGATATCGCTGTCGGTAAACCATTCAGATCATTAAACTCAATCCAATTAATCTCATCATTTTGACATCTCAAATCAATAGTCTTTCATTTGCGACTTACAACATCATTATGCAAAGTTAACCAATTCATACTCTGAACTCATCGAATGATAACATCATCAAATCAACCAGAAGATAGGAATCTCGAACCATCAACAGACAATTCTTACACATTTTATCAACCAAAACAGACCGGCCTAATGGGTTCGATATTCTAATCACAAACTCAGCAGACTCTACAGGCAAAGTCTTACTAGATATTAAGGTCTTACATACATAAGAATGAGTCAAATCAGAATTAATCAATGTAATTACACAAGTATCATAGAGAGTGAATATACCAGTAATAACATCTGGGTTTGAAACCTCCTCATAAACGCATAAGCTCTGGCAGGTGCACAAGCGTCAGATTGAATTACTGTGTCTTTAGTTCCTCTCTGACTGCTACTCACATTTCCCACATTTTTAGGAGATCTACTCTTGGATGAAGTGTTACTCGATCTCGGATTTTGAAAAATCTCTTGCTCAATTGACTCGGGATAATCTCGGATAAAGTGATCTAAGGATCTGTATTTGAAACAAGTTTGATTATTCAATCTAAAAATACCCAAATGTCTTTTACCACAACGTTTGCACTCAGGTCGATCAGATCTGACATTTTCAACAGTAGCGATGGAAGTAATTGGAGCTCTGAAGCTTAAATGTGATCTAGCACTATCTCTACTCAAGTGTCCCACATTAGCCTTTGAACGACTACAATCATCTTGGAATTTCTTTGATGCAGACTGAAATGATTTACCCGATGATATCTCACATAAATCTATGGCTTCAAAATAAGTGTTTCTTTTCTTTTCTTTTCGTATAACTTGGGAAGTTATAGGAACTTGAGTGGGTGGAGTTTGTTGAGCAGCTGGATTCATTTGAATGAACTCCGTGAACCACTCATTCATTAATTGGAAGAAGGCTTCCTTAGCCTCTCCCTCTATATTACTCAAAATCGGCCTTGAATCAGCTGATGTTGCCCCCTGAGCAGGAGCGGGTACATTATCTTATACGTCATCTGTTACTACTTCATCAGAATCCATTTACTATATGAAAACACATTTTCAAATGTCAGGAGTCATCAAACTATCACAGTATAAAATATGGCATGTATAGCTAAACTCACACACGCTAAGTTAGTCTTAGAATTGACTAAACTATGTCTCTGATACCAGTCAAATGAAACACCCCTAACCCGTATCTGTCGTACGAATGGGGTTACGAGGCATTACCGATCATAATACAATTCAGAATAGACTTTCATTACAAAGTTAATCATCTAATAAATTTTTTTAAACCAAACTAACATGTTTCGATTATACCATTTATCTAATTATTTGAATTTCTGTTAACTTAAACAACAAAAAATCATAGAAATCAAATGCTTAACTTATAACCCAATATACTTTATTTCATATTCAAATCATATATGCAAACTTATCATTTAAAGCATTCGAATGACTTATATATGAAATAATCTATCAACTTACAATTTATATACACCTACTTTAATTAGTAAAAACATACATCATTTTGTCTATTTCATAAGTACATTACTAAACATTCCACATATATATGTCTAAGCATATTCGTATATATATTAATATAACCAAACCAATAAGTTACTCACACACCAATTAAACATGATCATATCATTTTCACCAAACTGAACATATATGCATCATATAAAACTCATAATACCTTTTTGTTTACCAATACAAAATTCACTATTCATTTGGTTATTTATTTCATTTCATTCACCAAATATAAGAATGCTTGACAATCATGCTATGTTCAAAGTTACATTTTCTTCATTTTACTCTATCATTTCATATACATATATCTTATCATATACACATATATATCTTATCAATCCATCTCAATAAATAAGTCATAAAAACATATCAAACTATTTAATAACATAATCAAATTTACATTATAACTAACATAACTTTTTTGTCAATTTATGAAACAAACATATCAAATACATATATTCTTTATATTGAGCTCATTAACCTAATCTATTTATAATGCAAATCATATCTTTTCATTGCATCAATATAAAACCACAATCGAAATATCTTTGTCTCTATATAATCATCATTCAACTTACTACCAAAACACATGACCAATCACCTCAATATATATACTTTGAATTTATGTATAAGTCAAACTAATGCATCATATGTTAGAATGTAAATATATATACAAATGTCGAACTATTAATCAAATATATTCATTTTCTCATTTCAACATTTATTCAAATATACTCATTAACTAATTTTAAACCATTAAAAACATATAAAAAACATAATCAAATCATTTTAACCAAAGGTAGCATAACAAACAGAATTCATACTATTATATATATCATAGCCGATTCACTCATACCACATCCAAAATCATCAACCAACTTCTAAGCATAAAACACATATCACAAATACCATTCATCCATGGCACATAACATTATAACCAAAAATGAACCTAAACCATAATCAAACAAAACCGAATTCAAGCATAGGAGTTAAGCCATTTTTACATGGCTTAAATTATACAAAAAACCAAAATCCAACATTTCAAACTATAATCTAGCCTATACATGCCATAAGTTCAAAAATTAAACTTATAAAATACCAAAGACAGTCGATAGTGTGATAGACTTTGACGATGATCCCCGAGCTTGTAACTTGACTCCAAAATCTATAAAACAATGCAAACAAACACATACAGTAAGCTATCATAGCTTAGTAAGTCATAAGCAAATAAATAACTTAATGTTAACATCAACTCAACTTAACCAAACCGATTTATGCTATCATATTCACATTTATTTTCAAGATCATAATTTCATATATAACATATACTTCCATATACAATTTCACAATGGCTGAATATACATAATCTTATATACACATATTCAAGAATCATTTCAAAAACATTCACATTATCTATTAAAAAGGCCGAATACGCTTTCCATATTCACATACATTCTTCATTTACATCATACATGATTTGCAACAAATATCAAGTAACTTACTTACCTTATTTCAAGTAGGTAATAAGCTAACTCATACCTGGTCATTTTAGCTCATTTTACACATTGGATCACAACTTATCGTTGCCCGGTGAACCATTCGGAATTGGATAGGACACTTGGATAATCACATATATAGTAAAATGCTAACGTCCCATACAGGGTCTTACTTGCACACATTTATTGGAGTCACATAAAGATGCCAACGTATAAAACGTGGTTTTACTCACACACATATATCGGAGTCACATATCGATGCCAACGTATAAAACGTGGTCTTACTCGCACACATATATCGAAGTCACATATCGATGCCAACGTATAAAACGTGGTCTTACTCACACACGTATACCAATGCCATGGTCTTACTCGCACATCACATATCAGAATCCTATGTCATGATATATGTATCCTAGCTATTCCTAAGGTTCATATGGGGCTTTTGGATGTCGTAACTCAATTGAATCAAACTTGTAAACTTAATTCCCTTGTGTAAGAGTATGCCCAAAGATCAATCATGAGATGGTTGTAATAACATACTTAATTTACCATGTTTATTAATATAAGGCGTTGCCATTATTATTTCAGTTTCTTTTCTGTGTGTATAAATAAACTGTTTTATAATAATGTCCTGAGAATAATATGATTATTCTTAAAAAGGTCCTTAGTCAAGTATTATTGTTGACTAGGACAACAATAATGCATTAAGACTAACATGTAGTTGATTGATGATAAAGAGTTGTCATTGATATGGAGTGTCAGAATCAATGCATCAATATGTGTGTTAGAGAACAGCATATTGGACTGACCCGCTATGAGTATGTTTCTTGGATTATTGTGTAATTGTCACAACATTACTCATAGTGATTAATATGTATATGATCCTCAGACTTGAGATCATCATTATCCCAACATCGTGAGTTGTATATTTTGATACAGTCAAACGTACACCATAACTGGTTGATTTATAAAGGTTGATGTTGGATATACCACAATCTATGTAGAGGGATATGGTTGATCAATATAGGATAAGTCCCTCCTACATAATAGGAGTAATATCTTAGGCCACTTGATTGAGTAAGACTAGAAATGCATGGCCATGCTCAAATAAGTTGATATGAGATGTCATACTTATTTGTGTATCATAGTCTACTCAAGGTATCAAGAAACATGGGATGGACTATGCAAGTGTGACTATTCCATGAATTGTGTCCATTCCAGAGATAAAGGACTTAAGGATTAATTCATAAAAGATTAATCACAAAAGGTTATGTCGAATCATGAATTCTTGTAACTTAGGTAGCAATGATGCATTGCTAGATGCCACTCATTATTTGTAACATTAGAATCGTTCTAGTATTACTGCTAACGTTACAAGAACCTACAGGGTCACACCCTATGGTTGAAATGAATGGAATAAAACATAGTTGGTATTGTGTTTGGTTGTCACATGAATTAAATTAATTATAGAATTAATTTAATTGGGCAATCAAATATCGAACATATTATATGTACAAGGGTGTTGTACACATAAGGAGAACATAATTATATTAATATATGAATTTGGTTGGTATACAAATTTAAATAAATATAGTTTACTGAAATCTTTATTATAATTAATGTAATTATAATTTTCGGTTAAAACATTATTATATTTATTTATTTTAATTATGATTATTATGTTCGGATTAAAATTTAATTTGATATATACATACCAATTATAAAGGGAGTTATATTTAGAAAGGGAGAAAAACCCTAAAAAGTGAATATATATATATAAAAACCCGAAGCTTTGCTATTAGGTCTAGCAGCCGTCCAGCAAAATATCTCTGAAAATAGTTTTTGGGGATTTCTTCCGTTCTTTGTCAACTGGGTGGATTGCGTAGAGGTCGGGATCATAAGGATTGCGGCTTGGATTCAAAATTAAAATAGTATTCTCATTACCAAGGCTTCACTGTCTACTCAGATCGAAATTTTGGTAATTTTGAAACTTTTTCACCCCGATTCGTTCCTCGCACATGGATCCATGGTTTGGATCGCCGGAATGTATATATATATTTTTCGCTGTGCCATGGGGGTACCGGCGTTCCTACACCTTGCACATATACATTCAGCTCTCACATATAAAATTTCTCATAATTTAATTTCAGCATATAAACTCATACATAATTAGAATTAACGATATCTATTTGCTTATAAACTTACCTCAGACGATGAAAATCAGAATGGAACGACTAGTTGACAACTTTAGTTTTCCCCCGATCCAAATTCAATTTCTTTGGTTCTTGATCTAAACATATTCAAATTAAACTCATTCAAACATATTTTTACTCAATTTAGTCCAAAACACATAAATGAGCAAATTACTATTTTACCCCTGACATTTTACACTTTTTACAATTTAGTCTAAATTGCACAAAACACAAAACATGCAAAATTTGCACATACCATGCTTAGGCCGAATATTACCCATGTTCATACAAGTCCATAAATTTCATTTATTTCACATTTTAGTCCCTCAAATATCATTTTTTCAATTAAGCCCTAATTACTCAAAATTATCAAAAATTCCAATACAAAACATGTTAATCTAAAACATATATTTCATATTTCATCAACTAACATTACAAAACCCAATTATTCATCAATGGCATAACTCAAAATATTCATCAAAATAAAAAATTCAATCATGGGCTTTGTAGATAACATAGCAACGATCTCAAAAACGTAAAAATTATCAAAAATCGAGCTTGTTACATACCTTAATTATGCAAAACCATGGCCGAAACTTTCAAACTATTTTTTATTTCTTTCCTTTTGATATTCGATCTTATACCATTTTTAGTTTATGTTTTATATTATATAACATATTTATCATTTTACAATTTTAACCTTTATTAAATAAATGAAAAATCATTATAACATATGGTCATAGCCGTCCATCACATAAAATATGGTCAAATTACAACTTAAACACCTCAAATTATAAAGACATCCACAATTCAGCCATTACACATTTAACCATCAAATTTTCATTTTACGCGATTAAGCTCTTTTTATTAAATCGACATCTAAACGGTAAAATTAAAATACAAAAATTTAACACATGTAAATTCACACATAATAAACACAGAAAATAATTTTAAAAATTTTTCTAACTCAGATTCGTGGTCTCAAAACCACCATTCTAAATAGGGTCTAAATCGGCCTGTTACAACTCGTTGAAGAGCATCAGCAATTGCTCTAAGTAACTGTGAATCATCTCTTTCCCCAATATTACCTCGTTCAACATTAAGTTGTTGAGTACTAACTGGATTAACACTTGGTGTTGCCGATTCGGTTTCATCTAACTCATTGGGGACACTATCTCCGGTATACATCTCTTCACCAATATCATCATTATAATCATCCGACATTTTCAACTATAAAACAGAAACAAATATATATCAGCATCCAAATCCTGACTCAATTTGACTAAATTATGGCATGTACCTTTAGGCTCAATTTTGAGCTCGATTTAGTCCGAGAATTAGCTAAACCTGCAAAACTCTTATACCACAAAATTGTAACACCCTTAGCCCATATTTGTCACCAGGATAGGGTTTCAGAGCATTACCGATCAAACAGACATTATTTCAAACTGCATATTATATAATATCCAAGTCAAAACCAATCAAAATCATACATTTTTCCCTTATCGAGGCCAAAAATACGCATTATAAACAAATCAGGACTAATTCAGAAACTCAAAATTTTTTTCGAAAAATATTAAATTTTCAAAGCTGCAGGGTTCACATGGCCGTGTGGTCAGGCCGTATGACTCACACGGTCAGGAGACACACCTATCTCAGGTCGTGTGGGCATTTGAAATAGGGACACACGGCCATGTCCCAGCCCATGTTTATACCCACGTAACTCTCTGACTTCGGTCACACGGTCAAGCCACACACCTATGTGCCAAACCATGTGCCCTTTCAGAATAGCCTCGCATGCCCGTGTGCTAGTCATGTGTCTTACTCAGTCCAGTCACATGCCCGTGTTGTAACAACCCGTTTTCAGTGAAATTGGAACTGTGGTTTCGGGACCACAAATCCGAGTCAGAAAGAAAATTTATTTTAATAATATTGCATGGTCTGTAGTATGACAGAAAAGATGTGTGAAATTTTGATAAGAAAATCTTATCAGTTACATGTTTAATTATAGAAAGGACCAAATTGCATAAAATGTAAAAGTTGAGTTTTAGTAGCTATAAGTATCAAATAGCTATGGAATTTAAAACTTCAAGTCCTTATATGGTAATTATGTAACACCCCTAACCCATAACCGTTGCTGGAATAGGGTTACGGAGCATTACTGGAGTTTACAGAACAAATACAAATAATTCATATCATTTAATATTCATATTGAAAAATAATCATACTTTCCCTTGAATGGACCCTCGAGGCCCAATTTAAACATTAGAATCAAGTCGGGACTAAATTGGGAACTCAGAAATTTTTTCACGCAATTTAAAGTTTTTTTCTTTAACACAAGGGTCACACGCCAGTGTAGGCCGTGTGGCCCATACGACCAAGTGACATGCCCATGTCTCAGGCCGTGTGGGCTTTCGATGCGAGGCACACGGCTGTGTCCCAGCCTATGTCTTGACCCATGTAACTCTCTAACTTGTGCCACACGGCTTGCCACACGCCTATGTGCTAGGCCGTGTGCTCAATTTAATTTTCACAAATTAGGTGTAGGTTTCACATGACCAAGACACACGCCCATGTTCTAAGTCGTGTATCTCACACGGATGAGACACACGCCCATGTGCCCAATTTTGAGCATTCTGTTTCTCAATTTTACGATGCAGGGGACACACAACCAAACCACATACCCGTGTGCCAGGCCATGTGTCACACACAGTCAAGATACACACCCGTGTATCTACCCGTCTGGACAAAATAAGGCCATTTCCTAGCCTTATTTCTCGCCCAAATTTGCTAATAACCTACAACAATACTTGTACATATATAAATCCCAACCAATTTCAAGCATGAAAGTAAGCAAACATCATTAATATGTATAGTATAACATTTCATACATTCATATAGTCAAACTTACCTTTTTGTAAGAATATATATATTTTACCCTACTTCAATCTAACTATACCTTATACATGTATGTATTAAACATGATATAACTTTATATTATCATACCAAAATATACCATTACTAGCCATTCCAATGGCTAGATTACAAACATCCATTTACATATCAACATTGGTAAAATTAGCTTATACATGCCATTATGTCAAAGTAAGTTTTCTATTTATACCGAAACAAGCTGGGGGATAGTGTGATGATACTCCGACCAATCTCCAACCTTTACGAGCTTCCGAGCACTATAAAACATAGAAAAGAAAACCTAGTAAGCATTTAATGCTCAGTAAGTTTGTATAACATAAATTTAACTGACCATATATTTACATTTAAGATAAGCATACAATAATGCATCCAAGCAATTTGGCTTATAGCCTAAAACACAACTTCACCAATCATGTTAGTCAAGTAATTCATATAATACCAAGAACATGGATGAGCTCATCACTATATACATATGCTTTCCATGGCATTATTCCATAATAATGTAGACTTTAATGACAAATTATTTCAAGTTCAGTTTAGCCATGTCAGAACTTTACCAATTGAGTTTATTTGAAATACCGATGGATACACTCATATAGTACACTTTAGTGTACACTACTATAATTCGTCAATTCATTTCCAAGGGTACCCAATTAGGGCACATAATTAGGAAGCACACTCTTGAGCCTTGTAACGCGAAGCTAATAAAGAGCCATTTCGGGAAGCTCATAAAGAGCCTATCGGGAAGCTTATCCTGGCTATATAACAGGAAGCTCATAAGAGCCATATCAGAAAGCTCCAAAAATCCAATATCGAGAAGTTAAAGCGAGGATTATCAGGAAGATCATAAAAAGCCAATTTAACGGAAAGCTCACGAAGAGCCTTTAATCGGGATGCTCATAAGAGCTAAGGTGTGTCCATAACAAATGTAGGATCACAATCCATCGGGATGCTCCAAAGAGCTACAATGGGAAGCTCACTGAACCATATAAAGGGAAGCTCGAGAGGGCTAATAACGGGGTGCTCTTTTGAGCTATGGTATGTCTGCAACATATGCTGGGCTACAACCAATACGGGAAATCTTGTATCCATCGACTTTCATTTATTCAAACGGGATTTGACATTTATCAGGCATCATCGGATATTCAATTAATTTCACATACATGACAATTATACAATTCACATATACAACATTTAATTCAAACATAAAAATAAACACAATTTAGTTACACAAACTTACCTTGATACTTGTTCGTATACGAAATCTACTAATCCAAAACTTTTTGTTTTCCTCGATCCAACTAGTATTATGTCTTTCAGGATCTATATAATTGAATTTAACATCAATTTAATCCATTTCATACTCAATTTAATTCAATTCACATCCTAGGCAAAATTACCTTTTTGCCCTTATACTTTTTCACAAATGACGATTTCGTCCCTAGGCTCGGAAAATAAAATTCATGGAATTTAATCCTTATTCTGAGCCTAACCAAAATTTCCATATAACTTTTACAGAACATGTATTTCACAAAATTCAAAATTTTTTCATAACTTTACATATTTACAATTTAATCCCTAAATCATATTTTCATCAAAATTCACTTTGTAAAAGTTGTTTATCTATCAACAACCTTTTATTTTCTACCATAAATTTAAAAATTTTAGCATATTCATCCATGAAAAAACTTCTATAATTTGATAACTTTGCAAATTAATCTCCAAAATAGATAGATTAAGCTATTCTGATATAAAAAATATAAAAATTACTAAAAACGAGACAAGAATACTTACTCAATTAAGCCAAGAAAGCTTGTTTTCTCTTTCCTAGGGTTTCCATAGAAATTTTGTAACACCCCGTACCCGAGACCGTTGTCGGAAGCGACCACGAGGTGCTAACAGACATAATTCATGTATGTTCACAGTCCATTTTAAAAATTTCCAGATAGCTGGCTAACTGCGTCACTGTCACCTTAAAAATCATATCTTGAGTTCCAAAACTCAAAAATCAGTTTCATAATTTTTCCCTGAAACTAGACTCATATATCCATCCACAAATGTTTTTCTAGAATTTTTGGTCAAGCCAATTAGTACAGTTTATTACTTAAAGTCTCCCCTGTTACAGGGTTCGACTACACTGACCTTCCTGCATTTCGACTTAGATAACTCCTTATACAGGGCTTCAATACTTATGCTGTTTGTTTCTAATGAAACTAGACTCAAACAGGAATCTATACATATATTGAATGACTTCTAATTATCTCTGGTTAATTTATAATGAATTTCCAAAGTCAGATCATGGGATCCAGAAATTGCTCTGGCCCTGTCCCACGAAAACTTAAATATCCCTTAAAACTACGACTCATATGACCATTTCGTTTCTTCCATATGGAAGTAGATTCATCAAGGTTCGATTACATAATTTATTCACTATTTAATTCCATTCCTACTATTTTTAGTGATTTTTCAAATTCACACCACTGCTGCTGTCAGCATCTGCCTTTAAGGTAGACTTTACCTATTACATAGTTTCCATGATTCAACTAACCCTTTAGCATATATAGCACAAAGTATGATCGTGATTAACCATTCCAATGGCCAATCATTGCCAAGCACATCCACACCTCTCAATAACCATATACATACAAAATGATTATAACATTATGCTCAAAAATATATATAAGCCATTTTCGCATGGCTATCCAAATTTGTACAATACCGAAAGGTACATGACCAACATCAAAAAGGGTAGTCCTATACATGCCATTTCAAAGTTCAACCAAAAGTGTACCAAAAGGGGCTTTGATAGTGTGGACGAATTCGACTTCGACAATCTCGAGTCCGATAGCTGACGAACCAAAATCTATAAAACAGAGATTCAAAGAAACGGAGTAAGCATTTAATGCTTAGTAAGTTTTGAGCCATGAAATTAGACACAACTAAAGTGTAGCATTCATATGGCTAAACGGATAATTTCATATGCACAAATTCTCAATATCATACTTACTTCACATTACCAACCCTTATATTCATACACAAAAGATCAACTTAGCCAAAGGCCGGTAGCTCATTTATCAACTGAGCAAATACTATTTGTAAGGGATCAACTAATTCAATGCATATACGAAACATACCTCATTGCTGGGATTTTACGAGCATATTAATTGAAACTATTACAGCAAGGTCGCTCATTCCCAAGCCAAGTACCTTCGGGAGTTAACCGGATATAGCTACTCGCTCGAATGCCTTCGGGACATAGCCCGGATATAGTAACCCGCACCAATGCCTTCAGGACTTAGCCCGGATATAGTAACTCGCACAAATGCCTTCGGGACTTAACCCGGATATAGTAACTCGCACAAATACCTTCGGGACTTAGCCCGAAACTAGTCACTAGCGCAAATGCCTTCGGGACTTAGCCCGGTTATCATCCGAATATTCACGCACATATCAATAATTCATGACACATTTGTATCTCATTTTCATAATTAGAGTTCAAACACAAGTCACGTATTAAGCATTAACATTTTCAGCTCAAGAGCTACATACAAAGGGCATGATTTTGATTTGCTTATAACATAATCTAATCGAATCATAATCTAAGCTTCATTACTCGAAAACTTACCTCGGATGTTGTCGAACGATTTCGATGGCTATTCGACCACTTTTTCCTTCCCTTTATCGGATTTAGTTCCTCTTTGCTCTTGAGCTTAATTTAACAAATAAATTGATTTAATCATTTGAGCATCGAAAAGAGGGACTCAAGGTACTTAGCCCATATATATATACATTAGACATTAAAGTCACATACATATGAAATCATGAATCAACTCAACATATTAACCCACACTTCCTTTTAGCCGATTGTCTAACCCAAGATAAAAGCATCAACATGCTTGCCTCTAACCGAATACATGCAACACCAATCTTCTTCCTGTGGCCGAATATGCATGTCTATGTTGAGGCCGATTATATGCTTAATACTTCCTACAAGTATGGTTACTTGTATTGATTATATATCATCTTGTTTCAAGTTCAAAACTCGGCTAATACACATATATACACTAGTAATCAAATACTAAAATTTTGCACTTCACCTTACTACCATTTCACATCTATTTTCTACCATGGCCGAATGCATCAAGACACCATACCATTCAATTTTGGTCATGGGTTACACAAAGAACTTAATGTCTAACTCAAAAATGCCAAAAAGAAAATCCAAGAGTCATCAATCACCATCACATGTATCATTACAAAGCTTCACACTTAGCATGCAAATGACATCAACACAAATCCACCTTAGCCGAAACTTAACTCATCTTCATGCCTCATCACCACAACATCAAACATAAACCAAGAAGACAGCACCCATGGCCGAATATCATCTCCATCTCATAGAAAAGATTTAAACCATGGGCTAGGTAGAACTCAAACTAACAACTAAAAACATGCATGAATCTCAAGGACAACATCAAACATACCTTAGTCTAGCAAACCACCATAGCCGATTTTCTCAAGCTCTTCCCCTTCCTTTCTTTCCTCTATTCGGCCAAAGATGTTCAAGAATGAACACTTTTTTTTTGTTTTCTTTCTTCAATTCACGGCAATGGGGGGGGGAAACATGGATGAGACAATTTTTTTCATCATCATTTACCTTTCCATTATTATTTTATTACCCATACTCCTTATTTTATTTTTCCTAACATAAATCACTAACATAACATGTTTATGACATGTTTTGCCCATAACATTTTGTCCTCCTTCCTTGTCATGGCCGGCCACTACTAAATTAAGGGGGAAATTGACATGCAAGTCCACCCTTTTATTACATGCACTAATAGATCCTTATAGATTAACCTATCACATTTCAAAAGTGTCACACATAAGTCCTATTAGCTGAATTCACATGCAATCGACTAAATCGAAGCTTAAAACTTTCACACATTCATATTCACATATTTTAGACAATAAATATCATATTCAAATAATTTGGTGACTCGGTTTAGCGGTCCCGAAACCGCTTTCCGACTAGGGTCACTTTAGGGCTGTCACAAATTTTGGGGAAGATGATGAAAATAAGATGATATTTTCTATTTATTTTGATTATCATCTTTTAATTTTTCCACTTTCCAATTTAGTCATTGCTTTTTTCTTATTTTCCATAGATGATTCATTAAAAATATCTATTAACTTTTCTTTAATGGTATAATTACCATATAAGGACCTCAAGCTTTGAATTCCATAGCTATTTGGTACTTATAACTACTAGAACATAAATTTTTTATTTTATGCAATTTGGTTCTTTCTATATTTAAACACATAATCGGTAAAATTTTCTTATTAGAATTTTCATATGACATTCCTATCATAATGTAGACCATGCACCAATATTGAAATAAATTTTATTTTCGCCTCGAATTTGTGGTCTTGAATTCACAGTTCTGATTTCACTGAAAATGTGTAGTTAAAACTCTCCCCCTATAGAATTTTTGTCCTTGAAAATCTTACCAGTAAAAAGGTTCAGGTATTGCTTTCTCCTGGTATCCTCTGGTTCCCAAGTAGCTTATTCAATCCCATGTTGTTGCCAAAGAACTTTTACTGAAGCTACCTTTTTATTTCTTAATTGTTTTGTTTCACGTGCCAGGATTTTGATCGGTTCTTCATTATAAGTCATGTCAGACTGGATCTCAATTTCTGTTGAGGAAATAACACGTGAAGGATCTGATCTATATCGTCGTAACATGGACACATGGAAAAAAATTATGAATTCTGTCAAGTTCTAGTGGTAATGCCAACCGATAAGCAACAAGTCCAATTCTTTCAATAATCTCATATGGTCCGATGAATCGTGGACTCAGATTTCCTTTACGACCAAACTGGAGAACTTTCCTCCAAGGTGATACTTTTAAGAATACCTTGTCACTGACCTGAAATTGTATTTCTTTTCATTTAAGATCAACATAAGACTTTTGACGATTTAAAGCTGCTTTTAAACTATCTTGAATTACTTTTACCTTTTCTTTAGTTTCAAGGGCTAAGTCAACTTCGTGTATCTTTTTCTCACTGAGCTCTGTCCAATATAATGGAGTTCTACATTTACGACCATACAGAGCCTCATATGGTGCCATTTTAATGCTATACTGATAGCTGTTATTATAAGAAAATTCAACTAAAGGAAAATACATTTCCCAGTTACCTTCAAATTCAAGCACACAACACTGAAGCATATGTTCTAAAGTCTGTATAACACTTTCAGATTGCCTATCAGTTTAAGGATGGAATGCAGTACTGAAATGTAATTGAGTACCCAATGCTTCTTGCAACTTATTCCAGAATTGGGATGTGAACCAAGGATCTTTATCAGAAGTAATGAAAATCAACACTCCATGCAATCTGACAATCTTAGAAACATATAATTTAGCCAATCTATCCAAGGAAAAATCGATACGTACTGGAATAAAGTGTGCAGACTTTGTTAATCGATCAACAATTACCCAAATAGCATCTTTCTTCTTTGGAGCAGGGGTCACCCGGATACAAAGTCCATGGTAATTCTTTGCCATTTTCATTCTAGTATTGTAACTGGTTGTAATAATTCCAAAGGCACCTGATGATCAGCTTTTACTTAATGACATATCAAACATTTAGATACAAATTCAGAAATAATCTAGTTTCATTCCCGGCCACCAATACATCTGTGACAACCCAAATTAGACCCTGGTCGGAATGTGGTTTCGAGACCACATTACCGAGCCAAAAATTTATTTTTTGTGTTTTAATTGCATAAATTTTTGTGTGACAGTGAATGTATGAGAAATTAAATGCTTAATATTAGCTTTAGGATTGTGAATTAATTCAAAAAGGACCTAATTGACGAGGTTAGAAAAGATGATAGATGAATTATAAGGAGTAATTAATAATAGGGTGAGGAAGCATGGCTTTGCATGTCAAATTGCCCATAAAATACATGGTGGCCGGCCAAGGAGTGATGATGCTCCACTCATTCTAATTTAATATGTTTTCTTTTGGTTAACAAATGATGGGGATAATAATAGGAAAGTGAACAAAAAAAAATGGGTGTCATACTTGCCATCTCCTAGCCGAAAAACCAAGAAAAAGAAGGGGAGAAAAACTTGGAAAGAGTTCGGCCATTGCTTGTATCTAGGAGGAGTGTTTGATGTTGTGGCATGAAAATGAGGGAGTTTGAATGCTTAATAAGGAGGGAAGAAGGAGTGTTCATGTTTTCTTTCTTTTGCAATTGTCGTAACTAGAGGAAGAAGAGGAAGCAAGATTCGGCCAAGGTGGTCCTTTAGATCAAGGTATGTTCAATGATATTTTTGGAAGTTTACACAACCTTTGGGGGATGAGTCTAAATTCTATCTATCCCATCGTTGGATTTGGGGTTGTTGGAGAGTTAGGATTCGGCTAAGGAGCTTAAAAAAAATTTTAGTTGATACCTTGATGCTATTAGCATGCTAGTTATATGGATGTGTTAAGTTGCTTGTTATGTTAGCATGAAAGTTGAAATTGTTAAGCTATTTTGTTGGAGGTGCCGAATTTAGGACTAGGAAGAGAATGAGTATTCGGCTAACATAGTGGAAAGGTGGGTGTTGCCGATTGCTATATTTAGACTATGGGAGTGGCTATAATGGGCATTAAGATGTGGAACTTAAGAAATGTAATTATATGTGGATTTACATGATGTTACAAATAGATGTGAAAATATGCTAGATTAGGAAAATTCGATTAAGTGTTCATGAGATGAAATTAGGTGTTTAAATGATGTTATAGTTGACATTGTACATGTATACATACATTCGGCCATCTAATTGAGTATGAAGGTGGTGTTAAATCTAATTGTGATGCCCATTCCGAAGTATATATATATACATATATATGTATATATACACAAGTATGCCCATTCGGGATGTTACCTTTAATTATGTGTATAATCGACTAAATGGGTAATTAGTGAGGATGGTTGCCGAATATACAAACATACATATGCATGTGTAATTGAATTATGAATGTTTAGCAAGATGGCTAAACTAGTTGATTTATTGATTAAGCTCAAGGAGTTAAAGGAGGAGAATCAAGCAAAGGCAAAGAAAAGATCATCGAGTAGCCGAATTGGAACCGTCTTACCCAACACCAAGTAAGTCATTAAGCATATAGTTGGTATTAATTCAAATGGTCATAACGTTTATGTAATGATGCTGAATGGAATGAATAAATATATATATATGCATGTACGTATGTGATGACGAAAGTGTTGAATGAAAAGAAAAGAGGTGAGATGTATTGAGTTGTTGATCTCGGCACTAAATGTGCGGGTATAAACATTTATGACCATGAGATTGGCGCTACGTGTGCGGGTTTAAATTGTGCAGCACTAAGTGTGCGAATTGACTATGTAGCACTAAGTGTGCGAGTTTGACTATGTAGCACTAAGTGTGCGAGTTGACTATGTAGCACTAAGTGTGCGAGTTTGATTATGTAGCACTAAGTGTGCGAGTTGATTATATAGCACTGAGTGTGCGGACTTAATATATATTCTTGAATCATTATGGACACTAAGTGTGCGACGCTATTGAGTTGATCACGGACAGCGGATCGGGTAAGTATCTTGAGTTCATGGCTAATAGGTGCTATGTTTATAGTTGGAGTTGAGCTTGGTAAGTTGAACCTATGTGACAAATATACTTGAAGTCACGTACATAAGATTTATCGTGGAATGGGTGAAAGGCCGTTTAGTTGTATGATTGTAACGAAAATGAAATGATTTATGAAAATGCCTCGAATATTCTATTGATGAGTATATGGAATGTGAATGCATGATTTGGTATGAGATTGAACCGATAGGTCGGAGGAACTATGGTATGGTTCGGTATGGATGGAGTAACTAGCCTCGTTCCATTTTGTTTCCTCTTGTGATAATGTTATTAATGGATGGTAGTGTATTGCTTATGACTTACTGAGTTATAAACTCACTCGGTGTTTCCTTGTCACCTATTCTAGGTCTATTGGACTCGTCTCTTTTTGCGTGGTCGGGCCGTCATCGAAGTCATCACACCGGATAGCAAGTTTTGGTACTTTCTTCTTAGTTGGCTTAGGAGAACATTTCGGCATGTATAGGCTATTATGTTGTGTTTGAACTTTGGTATGTAATCTTTTAGCCATGCGAAAATGGCATAAATGTTCGGTTGGGTTTGGATTCATAACGTTAGGTCGCAAATCTTGATAATTCGACCTTTTTTATGCCATACGTCATGGTTGATTAGTTTGGTGTTAAAATTCATGGTATGGCAATAGTGTAGTAGGGGGAAGTTTGACAATGATTAGCCTTTGGCATGGTTAGTCATGATCATAATTTGTGATATGCATGATGAATTATTAGTTAGATCAAGGAGTAAACACGAAGTGGGCATAGTTGCTTTCGTAACAGATGCTGGCAGCAGCAGTGACATGAGATTGAAAAATCACTAAAAATAGTAGGAGTGGAATTAATTGATGAATAAATTATGTAATCGAAGTTCGATGAGTCTATTTTCATATAGAAGTAACGAAAAGATCATATAGACAGTATGTTAAGAGATAATCAGGTTCTCGTGGGACAGGGCCAGAACGGTTTCTGGATTCCCTGCTCCGACTTTGGAAATTCATTGTAAATTAACCAGAGATAATTAGGAGTCATACCATATTTGTATAGATTCCTCTCTGAGTCTAGTTTCTATAGAAACAAACGGCATCAGTATGGAAGTTCTGTACAGGGAGATATCCAGGTCGTAATGCGCAAAGGTCAGTGTAGTCGATCCCTGTAACATGGGAGACTTTGAATAATAAACTGTACTAATTGGCCCGACCAAAAATTCTAGAAAAAATTATGGAGATGGGCATATGAGTTTAGTTTCAGGGAAAAATACGAAACTGATTTTCGAGTTGTGAAACTCAAGATATGATTTTTAAAGCGACTAGTACGCAGATCGGCAGCTTGTCTGGGAAATGTCGAATAAGTGGTTTGAAGTCTGTTAACACCTCGTGTTCGACTCCGGCGACGGTATCGGGTTCGGGGTGTTACATTTGATTGGTATCAGAGCTATGGTTTAGTCGGTTCTAGGACTACCATAGCGCGTATGAGTCTAGCTATACATGCCTTAATGTTAATGTTTAAATGTGTGATGACTTCTGACGGTTAAAATGTTTTTGTTTTGATTAGTAAATGGACCCCGGTGTAGAAGGAACCTTAGCGGATGACGTTGAGAGTGTAGCGGCTGCTCCTGCACAAGGGACGCCGCCTGTTGAACCTCAGTCATCTGCGAAAAATCAAGGTGAGGGGGCTAAACAAGCCTTCTTTACCATGATGAATGAATGGGTCGCGCAGTATGGCCGAACGAATCCGGCTGTCCAACAATTCCCGAATTTGAATAATCCACCCCCGGAGCCAGTAATGCCATCAGTTACTGATCCTGTGAGGCTGAGTAAGCCACCTGTAGACTTGATTAGGAAGCGCGGGGCTGAGGAGTTCAGGGCCATAGTTACTGATGATGCTGAAAGGGCCGAGTTCTGGCTTGATAACACCATTCGGGTGTTTGATGAACTGTCATGCACACCCGATGAATGTCTAAAGTGTGCTATATCCTTGTTGCGGGACTCAGCCTACTATTGGTGGAGGACCCTGATTTCCATAGTCCCAAACGAACGAGTAACTTGGGACTTCTTTCAGACGGAATTTCGAAAGAAATATATTAGTCAACGGTTCATTGATCAAAAGCGTAAGGAATTCTTGGAACTCAAGCAAGGCCGTATGACAGTATCTGAATACGAACATGAATTCGTGAGACTCAGTAGGTATGCCCGAGAGTGTGTAGCTGATGAGGTTGCTATGTGCAAAAGATTCGAAGAAGGATTGAATGAAGATTTAAAGCTACTAATGGGTATTTTGGAAATAAAAGAATTCGTAACACTAGTCGAACGAGCCTGCAAGGCGGAAGAACTTGGAAAGGAGAAGAAGAAGGCTGAATTTGAAGCTAGAGACTATCGTAAAAGATCGATGGGTAAAGCTCCGTTCTCAGCTGTAAAGAAGTTCAAGGAGGACACTAATAAGTCGAGGACGACTGCGGGAATTTCCATCAGAGCAAAACCATCGACGGGCTCTCGAGCTACTTCGGTAGCTAGTGGGGGCAATAATCGTCAAGAGAAACCTGAATGTCCCCAATGCGGAAGACGACACCTAGGTGAATGTTGGGGTAAGTCTACTAACAGGGCCTGTTACGGATGCGGTTCGAAGGACCACTTCATTAGAGATTGCACGGAGCTTGATGAGAAGAATAAGATTCAAGGTGCAAGACCTAGTGGAGTGACAACTAGAGGTAGACCACCGAGAATTTTAGGAGGTAGGGATGGTAGTCAGAGAGGGGCCCCTGATACGGCTGTTCGAGCCGAGAACCGTACTCCTGCTAGAGCATATGCCATTCGCGCACGAGAGGAGGCATCCTCCCCCGACGTCATCACTGGTACCTTCACTCTCTTTGATACTAATGTGATTGCATTGATTGACCCTGGCTCTACTCATTCATATGTATGCGAAACCTTAGCATCCAGTAAGACTCTACCTGTTGAGTCTACTGAGTTTGTAATTCGAGTGTCAAACCCTTTGGGTCAATGCGTACTTGTTGATAAAGTGTGTAAGAGATGCCCTCTAATAATCCGAGAATCCTGTTTTCCGGCCGATTTGATGCTTTTGCTGTTTGACGAATTTGATGTTATTCTTGGTTTGGATTGGTTGACCGCGCATGATGCGGTTGTGAATTGCAAAAGCAAGACTATTGATTTGAGGTGCGCAAATAACGAGATAATCCGAGTTGAGTCTACGGACTTAAGGGGGTTGCCAGCTATAATATCAGCAATGTTGGCCCAGAAATATGTAAGAAAAGGGTGCGAAGCATACCTTGCGTATGTACTTGATGACAAAGAGTTAAAAAAGAAACCCGAATCTGTGCCGGTGGTTTGTGAATACCCGGATGTGTTTCCTGAAGAATTACCGGGTTTACCACCTGTTCGGGAGGTAGAGTTTGGTATTGAGCTTGTACCTGGGACTACGCCGATTTCGATAGCTCCGTACCGTATGGCACCAACCGAGTTAAAAGAGTTAAAATCTCAGTTGCAAGAATTGACGGATAGAGGTTTTGCTCGACCAAGTTTCTCACCTTGGGGTGCACCAGTATTGTTCGTGAAAAAGAAGGACGGAACCATGAGGTTGTGCATTGACTATCGTCAACTGAATAAAGTGACGATAAAGAACAAGTATCCGTTACCGCGTATTGATGATTTGTTTGATCAATTAAAGGGAGCATCAGTGTTTTCAAAGATAGATTTGAGATCGGGTTATTATCAGTTGCGGATTCGAGATTCGGACGTACCCAAAACTGCTTTTAGAACGAGGTACGGTCACTACGAGTTCTTAGTGATGCCGTTCGGGCTCACTAATGCCCCTGCGGTATTTATGGATTTGATGAATCGAATCTTCAGACCATATTTGGATCGGTTCGTAGTTGTGTTCATTGATGACATCTTGGTCTATTCAAGAGATGAGACCGAACATGCTGAACACCTGAGATTAGTGATGCAAATTTTGCGGGATAAGCAGTTATATGCAAAGTTCAGTAAGTGTGAGTTCTGGTTGAGAGAGGTTAGCTTCTTGGGTCATGTGGTATCCGCAACGGGTATTCGAGTTGACCCGAGCAAAATTTCAGCCATACTTAACTGGAAGCCTCCAAGAAATATTACCGAAGTTCGGAGCTTCCTGGGGCTCGCCGGTTATTACCGACGATTTGTAAAAGGTTTCTCGATGATAGCCACACCAATGACGAAGCTACTTCAAAAGGATGTTAAGTTCGAATGGACGGAGGAATGTCAGAAAAGCTTCGATCAACTGAAAACTCATTTGACTGAAGCTCCAATTTTGGTGCAACCCGAATCAGGCAAAGAGTTTGTCATTTATAGTGACGCATCCCTACTCGGGTTGGGTTTCGTATTGATGCAAGAAGGTCGAGTTGTGGCCTATGCGTCGAGACAATTGAAGCCACACGAGAGAAATTATCCAACCCATGATCTCGAGCTAGCCGCCATCGTATTTGCTTTGAAAATATGGCGACATTATTTGTTTGGTGAAAAGTGCCATGTATTTTCGGATCACAAAAGTCTCAAATATTTGATGACTCAAAGAGACTTAAATCTGCGACAAAGACATTGGCTTGAGTTGTTGAAAGATTACGAGCTTGTCATTGATTACCACCCGGGAAAGGCTAATGTGGTTGCGGACGCCTTAAGCCGGAAATCGCTGTTTGCTTTACGAGCGATGAATGTGCGCTTGTCTGTTCTACCCGACAATGTGTTAGTAGCTGAATTAAAGGCCAAACCATCATTGATTCATCAAATTCGTGAAGCTCAGAAAGTCGACGATGAATTGGTTGCAAAACGGGCTGAATGTATTCCGAATATGGAATCCAAATTTCAAATTGATGATGACGATTGTTTGAGGTTCAGAAGTCGGTTGTGTGTTCCAAGAAATTCAGAACTCATTTCGATGATTCTGAACGAAGCTCATTGTAGCCGAATGTCAATTCACCCGGGGAGTACGAAAATGTACAACAATTTGAAACGTCGGTTTTGGTGGCATGGTATGAAACGGGACATCTCCGACTTTGTTTCGAGATGTTTAATATGTCAACAAGTGAAAGCAGAACATCAAGTGCCTTCAGGATTACTTCAGCCGATCATGATACCCGAGTGGAAATGGGATCGAGTCACAATGGACTTTGTGTCCGGACTGCCATTGTCAGCAAGTAAGAAGGATGCGATTTGGGTTGTTGTTGATAGACTGACTAAGTCGGCTCACTTTATCCCCGTGCGTACGGATTTTTCATTGGATAAACTAGCCGAATTGTATGTTTCTCAGATTGTGAGATTACATGGAGTACCTATTTCTATCGTGTCGGATAGAGATCCGAGATTCACCTCGCGATTTTGGAAGAAATTGCAAGAAGCTTTGGGTACCAAGCTGCATTTTAGCACCGCTTTTCATCCACAAACCGATGGTCAATCCGAGCGGATAATTCAGATACTTGAGGATATGTTGAGATGTTGCATCCTCGAGTTTAATGGTTCATGGGAACGGTATTTACCTTTGATTGAATTCACTTACAACAATAGTTTTCAATCAAGTATTAAGATGGCACCTTACGAGGCTTTGTACGGTCGTAAATGCCGTACCCCAATATTTTGGACTGAACTTAGTGAAAGTAAGATCCTTGGGGTTGATTTGATTAAGGATGCCGAACAGAAAGTTCGAGTAATTCGCGAAAGTTTGAAAACCGCTTCGGATCGTCAAAAGTCGTATGCGGATTTGAAAAGAAAAGACATTGAATATCAGGTTGGAGACAAAGTATTTCTCAAAGTTTCACCCTGGAAGAAGGTGCTTAGATTTGGTCGTAAGGGCAAATTGAGTCCGAGGTTCATCGGTCCGTACGAAGTATCCGAACGAGTTTGCCCTGTTGCATACCGATTAATTTTGCCCCCTGAGCTCGAAAAGATTCACAACGTTTTTCATGTCTCGATGCTTCGACGATATATGTCCGATCCATCGCACGTAATTCGTCCATCGGAGATCGAGATTCAATCTAATTTAAGTTACGAAGAAGAACCAGTTCGTATTTTAGCACATGAAGTAAAAGAACTACGAAACAGGAAAATCTCATTAGTGAAAGTACTGTGGCATAAACACGGAATTGAAGAAGCCACTTGGGAACTTGAGGACTCTATGAAGGATCGATATCCACAATTATTTACCGGTAAGATTTTCGGGGACGAAAATTTCTTATGTGGGGGAGAGTTGTGACAACCCAAATTAGACCCTGGTCGGAATGTGGTTTCGAGACCACATTACCGAGCCAAAAATTTATTTTTTGTGTTTTAATTGCATAAATTTTTGTGTGACAGTGAATGTATGAGAAATTAAATGCTTAATATTAGCTTTAGGATTGTGAATTAATTCAAAAAGGACCTAGTTGACGAGGTTAGAAAAGATGATAGATGAATTATAAGGAGTAATTAATAATAGGGTGAGGAAGCATGGCTTTGCATGTCAAATTGCCCATAAAATACATGGTGGCCGGCCAAGGAGTGATGATGCTCCACTCATTCTAATTTAATATGTTTTCTTTTGGTTAACAAATGATGGGGATAATAATAGGAAAGTGAACAAAAAAAAATGGGTGTCATACTTGCCATCTCCTAGCCGAAAAACCAAGAAAAAGAAGGGGAGAAAAACTTGGAAAGAGTTCGGCCATTGCTTGTATCTAGGAGGAGTGTTTGATGTTGTGGCATGAAAATGAGGGAGTTTGAATGCTTAATAAGGAGGGAAGAAGGAGTGTTCATGTTTTCTTTCTTTTGCAATTGTCGTAACTAGAGGAAGAAGAGGAAGCAAGATTCGGCCAAGGTGGTCCTTTAGATCAAGGTATGTCCAATGATATTTTTGGAAGTTTACACAACCTTTGGGGGATGAGTCTAAATTCTATCTATCCCATCGTTGGATTTGGGGTTGTTGGAGAGTTAGGATTCGGCTAAGGAGCTTAAAAAAAATTTTAGTTGATACCTTGATGCTATTAGCATGCTAGTTATATGGATGTGTTAAGTTGCTTGTTATGTTAGCATGAAAGTTGAAATTGTTAAGCTATTTTGTTGGAGGTGCCGAATTTAGGACTAGGAAGAGAATGATTATTCGGCTAACATAGTGGAAAGGTGGGTGTTGCCGATTGCTAGATTTAGACTATGGGAGTGGCTATAATGGGCATTAAGATGTGGAACTTAAGAAATGTAATTATATGTGGATTTACATGATGTAACAAATAGATGTGAAAATATGCTAGATTAGGAAAATTCGATTAAGTGTTCATGAGATGAAATTAGGTGTTTAAATGATGTTATAGTTGACATTGTACATGTATACATACATTCGGCCATCTAATTGAGTATGAAGGTGGTGTTAAATCTAATTGTGATGCCCATTCCGAAGTATATATATATACATATATATGTATATATACACAAGTATGCCCATTCGGGATGTTACCTTTAATTATGTGTATAATCGACTAAATGGGTAATTAGTGAGGATGGTTGCCGAATATACAAACATACATATGCATGTGTAATTGAATTATGAATGTTTAGCAAGATGGCTAAACTAGTTGATTTATTGATTAAGCTCAAGGAGTTAAAGGAGGAGAATCAAGCAAAGGCAAAGAAAAGATCATCGAGTAGCCGAATTGGAACCGTCTTACCCAACACCAAGTAAGTCATTAAGCATATAGTTGGTATTAATTCAAATGGTCATAACGTTTATGTAATGATGCTGAATGGAATGAATAAATATATATATATGCATGTACGTATGTGATGATGAAAGTGTTGAATGAAAAGAAAAGAGGTGAGATGTATTGAGTTGTTGATCTCGGCACTAAATGTGCGGGTATAAACATTTATGACCATGAGATTGGCGCTACGTGTGCGGGTTTAAATTGTGCAGCACTAAGTGTGCGAATTGACTATGTAGCACTAAGTGTGCGAGTTTGACTATGTAGCACTAAGTGTGCGAGTTTGACTATGTAGCACTAAGTGTGCGAGTTGACTATGTAGCACTAAGTGTGCGAGTTTGATTATGTAGCACTAAGTGTGCGAGTTGATTATATAGCACTGAGTGTGCGGACTTAATATATATTCTTGAATCATTATGGACACTAAGTGTGCGACGCTATTGAGTCGATCACGGACAGCGGATCGGGTAAGTATCTTGAGTTCATGGCTAATAGGTGCTATGTTTATAGTTGGAGTTGAGCTTGGTAAGTTGAACCTATGTGACAAATATACTTGAAGTCACGTACATAAGATTTATCGTGGAATGGGTGAAAGGCCGTTTAGTTGTATGATTGTAACGAAAATGAAATGATTTATGAAAATGCCTCGAATATTCTATTGATGAGTATATGGAATGTGAATGCATGATTTGGTATGAGATTGAACCGATAGGTCGGAGGAACTATGGTATGGTTCGGTATGGATGGAGTAACTAGCCTCGTTCCATTTTGTTTCCTCTTGTGATAATGTTATTAATGGATGGTAGTGTATTGCTTATGACTTACTGAGTTATAAACTCACTCGGTGTTTCCTTGTCACCTATTCTAGGTCTCTTGGACTCGTCTCTTTTTGCGTGGTCGGGCCGTCATCGAAGTCATCACACCGGATAGCAAGTTTTGGTACTTTCTTCTTAGTTGGCTTAGGAGAACATTTCGGCATGTATAGGCTATTATGTTGTGTTTGAACTTTGGTATGTAATCTTTTAGCCATGCGAAAATGGCATAAATGTTCGGTTGGGTTTGGATTCATAACGTTAGGTCGCAAATCTTGATAATTCGACCTTTTTTATGCCATACGTCATGGTTGATTAGTTTGGTGTTAAAATTCATGGTATGGCAATAGTGTAGTAGGGGGAAGTTTGACAATGATTAGCCTTTGGCATGGTTAGTCATGATCATAATTTGTGATATGCATGATGAATTATTAGTTAGATCAAGGAGTAAACACGAAGTGGGCATAGTTGCTTTCGTAACAGATGCTGGCAGCAGCAGTGACATGAGATTGAAAAATCACTAAAAATAGTAGGAGTGGAATTAATTGATGAATAAATTATGTAATCGAAGTTCGATGAGTCTATTTTCATATAGAAGTAACGAAAAGATCATATGGACAGTATGTTAAGAGATAATCAGGTTCTCGTGGGACAGGGCCAGAACGGTTTCTGGATTCCCTGCTCCGACTTTGGAAATTCATTGTAAATTAACCAGAGATAATTAGGAGTCATACCATATATGTATAGATTCCTCTCTGAGTGTAGTTTCTATAGAAACAAAGGGAATCAGTATGGAAGTTCTGTACAGGGAGATATCCAGGTCGTAATGCGCAAAGGTCAGTGTAGTCGATCCCTGTAACATGGGAGACTTTGACTAATAAACTGTACTAATTTGCCTGACCAAAAATTCTAGAAAAAATTATGGAGATGGGCATATGAGTCTAGTTTCAGGGAAAAATCACGAAACTGATTTTTGAGTTGTGAAACTCAAGATATGATTTTTAAAGCGACTAGTACGCAGATCGGCAGCTTGTCTGGGAAATGTCGAATAAGTGGTTTGAAGTCTGTTAACACCTCGTGTTCGACTCCGGCGACGGTATCGGGTTCGGGGTGTTACATCATCTTTTTCAAATCATTATACATTTTATTACTACCAGGATGAATAGTCATATTACCATTATATGTAACACCCCTAACCCGTATCCGTATCCAGAATAGGGTTACGAGGCATTACCAATCAATCACAACATAAATCATACATTTTCACATAAACATAGATTAATATAATCACAATGTCCCTTATAAGGCTCTACGAGACCTTAAAACATGCTTAGAAGTGGTTCAGGACTAAAACAATAACATTTGCAAACTTTGAGAAACTTAAAAAAAATTTCAAACATTCAAGGGTCACACGCCCATGTGAACAGGCTGTGTGCCTCAGACGGTCACCAAACACGCCCGTGTCACATGCCGTGTGAAAACAGGGCATACATACTGACTTGCACCACACGGCCAAGGACATGCCCGTGTTCCAAGCTGTGTGAAATCTAGAGAGGTTACTGACTTGGGTCACACAGCTGACCACACGCCTATGTGCCAGCCCGTATGCCACACATGGCCAGTAGACACGCCCGTGTGTCTAGGCCGTGCCAAACCTGTAAGGTATACTGAATTAATTTGAAAGGGTACCCCAGGGGACACACGGCCTTGTAGCATGACCGTGTGTTGCACACGGCTGAGACACATGCCCGTTTCTCTGCCCTTGTGGACAAAAATAGACCATTTGTAAGGCCAATTTCCCACCCTTTTTCTCATGCACACCTAACAACCAAAATGATATCATTTCATCACATAATAGGCAACCCAAAATCATCATTCATTACATCAGTTATACAATATCCAATTCAACCAAATTCAATACTCGATCAATACCAAATAATTATCCAAAGCTTATATCATAAACATCAATTCAAAAGCATATAACTTCTCAATTTCTTTACTTCAATCATACCATAAAGATCATTTACCAAACTCAAAACATAATCATTTATTATCTATGAAACTTTGGCCACATTTATACCAAAACATACCAAAATAAGCCATCATTCATGACTATACATACCATTCCAAACATAAACATTATAAGCCAAATCTCATAGCCATATTCACAACCAAAGTACCTTAACTAGCCTATGCATGCTATATACCATATATACATGTCTCAAAAGTACCAACTTAGGTGTTTGATAATGTGATGATGTTCCCGACGACTCCCAAATTTAAGCTAGCTTTAGTTATCTATAAAACATAGACAAATAACACACAGTAAGCTTCATAGCTTAGTAAGTTCGTAAGTGAATAACTCAATTCATCAAATAAATGTAGTTTAACTATTTCACATTATCAAATCAAAATCACATTAAACACAAACCTTTCTCACGTCTCAAAACATGATTAGATACCATCTCACTGAACTTTCTCAATCTAATACTCAAGTAAGTTCTATATGTACCTGTATCACCTCGTACTAACCTTTTTCTCAACCACGTCATTTCTTTACCTGTTGAACCATTTGGAATAGAAATCGAATACTCAAGGATCACAATTGATAAGTACCTATACCATGGCCCGTAGCCAAATCAAGGTAACTTATCCCAGAGTACCTATATCATGGCCTGTAGCCCAATCAAGGTAACTCCTCTCTGAAAACCTATATCACGGCCCGAAGCCAATACATTAACCTAATGACATGTCACTAGCATCCTAAATTATTCCTAAGGTTCAACCGGGAGTTTCACTTGTCAATTTCATCGTCGAACACATCTGTTTAGTTGTATTCACAATTTAAACATTATCCGTAATCTCACAATCACATTTTTATGCAACACCAAAGCATATAACATATATTTATAATGAATTACACATATAAACTTACTACGTACTCGAAATTGACGAATCGGATCAATTACTTGATAACTTTGGATTTCCCTCGATCTAAATCCAAATTCTATCTTTCTTGATCTATATGTATTCAAAATTAACCCGTTTAGTCAACCACTCATTCAATTTAATCCTTAAACACATATTTGGGCATTTTTACACTTTAGCCCTAAACTTTCACATTTATTCACTTTAGTCCTTATTTCACAAATACACAAAATTACGCCAATTCAATTCAAACCCATGTGTCCTAAATTACTATAGTACCTCTAGCAGCCCAAAAAATTTCATTTATTTCACATTTCAACTCCTCAATTTACAAATTTCTCAATTTAATCCCTAATATGCATTTTTACCAAAAATCACTGTACAAAACATTATAATCTATCAACAAATATCCATTTTCCAATATCAACATTCAAAAACATTAAGCTATCATCAATGGCACTTCACAAATTTATCAATCAATTCAGAAATTAGGGTACAGGCTAGCTAGTACTCAAACCAATGATCACAAAAACGTAGAAATCATCAAAAAGCGAGCTCAAAACATACCTCAATCAAGCTATGTGTGTGTGTCGAACCCTAAAGGAACAAAATGACTTCTTTTCTACTTCAATATTCGACCAACAACAAGAAAGATGGACAAAATTCATGTTTTGTTGTATTTTAATTAACATAATTACAAAATTACTTATTTACCCTTAATGAATAAACATTAAAAACACGTAATGGTTGTCCATAATTGTCCACTATCATTTAAAATGGTTTAATTACCATTTAAGGCCATCATATTTAAAAGTCAAGGCAATTTGACACCTTTAATTAATAGCATAAAACTTTTACATTTTACGTGATTTAGTCCTTTTATCAAATTAAACGTTTAAATGCTAAAATTATTTCACAAAACTTTCACACATATATTATCACATGATATAAACACCGAAAATAATATTAAAATAATTTTACGACCTCAGATTTGTGGTTCCAAAACCACTATTTTGATTTAGCTAAAACCGAGCTGTTACATAATAAGCTTCATGTAGAATCTTATGTACCAATTCTGAATTCTTTGGTACACATATTCTGCCTCTAAATAACAAACACCCATCAAACCCAATTTGAAATTCTGAATCAGAATTTAACTCACCTTGTACCAGTTTAGCCTGAAATTCATCATCGCTCTTTTGAGCTTCACAGATTTGTTTTAGAAATATGGGTTTAGCTTTTAACTTAGCTATGATTGAACCATCTTTTGATATTGAAAATTGAGTATTCATTGCTCGTAAGGAAAATAAAGACTTTCTTCTTAGAGCATCAACAACCACATTAGCTTTTCCAAGATAATAATCAATGACTAGATCATAATCTTTCAATAATTCAAGCCACCTGTGCTGTCTTAAGTTCAAGTCTTTTTGCGACATCAAATATTTCAAAATTTTATGATTAGTGAACATATGACAGTTTTCACCAAATAAGCAATGCTACCAGATTTTCAGTGCAAATTCAATAGCTACTAATTCAAGATCATGTATCGGGTAATTCTTCTCATGTGGTTTTAGCTGTCTTGAAGCATAAACTATTAATTTACCTTCTTGCATCAATACACAACCTAAACCATTTAGTGATGCATCATTTAAACTATAAATTCTTTACTTGATTTAGACTAACCTAACACTGGTGCTTCTGTTAATAAGGCTTTCAATCTGTCAAAACTCTGCTGACATTTATCAGAACACTCGAATTTTACATCCTTATGTAACAAACGAGTCATCAGAGAAGCTATCATTGAAAATCCTTTAAAAAATCTCCGATAATATCCAACTAGTCCCAAAAAAATCTAAATTCAGACACATTCTTTGGTGGTTTCCAATTAATAATAGCTGAAATTTTATTTAGATCCACTTTGATACCCTCTGCAGATACTATATGTCCGAGAAAACCAATTTCTCGTAGCCAAAATTCACATTTATTGAATTTGGCATACAATTGTTTCTCACACAGAGTTTGCAACACAATTCTCAGATGATCAGCATGTTTATCTTCATCTCAGGAATAAACCAGAATATCATCAATAAATACTACTAGAAACCTTTCTAAATATGGTCTGAAAATTCTATTCATTAAATCCATGAATACTACATGTGCATTTATCAAACCAAACGGCATCACAAGAAACTCATAATGTCCATACCTGGTTCTGAAAGATGTCTTTGGAACATCTGATTCTTTCACCCGTAGCTGATAATAGCTAGAAAGGAGATCAATATTTGAAAATATAGTGGCATCTTTCAACTGGTCAAACAGGTTATCAATACGATGCAAGGGATACTTGTTCTTTATTGTGACTTTGTTCAATTGTTTGTAATCAATGCACAGTCTCAATGACCCATCTTTCTTCTTTACAAACAACCAGTGCACCTTAAGGTGAAAAATTGGGTCGAGCAAAGCCTCTGTCAGTCAATTCTTGCAATTGTGCTTTCAACTCTTTCAATTTGTTAGGAGCCATTCTATAGGGTGCTATGGATATCGATGTTGTCCCCGGAACAAAGTCTATAGAGAACTCCACTTCTTTGACTGGTGGTAAACTAGGTAATTCCTCTGGAAATACATCAAGAAATTCACAAACAAATGGTACTGACTGAATTTTTGACTCAAATACTTTAATATCTAACACATATGCAAGATAAGCATCATATCCCTTTCTGATATATTTCTATGCTGATATAGCTAAAATCAAATTAGATAACCCATCCAGTTTATCAGATTCAACATGGATTAATTCATCATTCTGACATTTCAAGACAATGTATTTCTGTTTACAATTCACCACTGCATCATGTTGAGTTAGCCAATCCATTCCCAAAATTACATCAAATTCATCAAAGAGCAGTAGCATCAAATCAATTGAGAAATAATAACCCTTTACCATCAATGAATAGTTTTTACAAACTTTATCAACCATAATATGCTGACTCAAGGGTTTTGAAACTTGAACGACAGATACAGTAAATTCAACAGGTAAATTTTTAACAGACACTAAATTTATGCTTATGTATGAATATGTTGAACCAAGATCAATCGAAGCAGTAATATCAGTGTCAAGAAGAGAAAATGTACCAGTAATAACACAAGGTGCAGAAGCATCCTCTCTTGCACGTATAGCATACGTCCTTGCTGGTGCTCTAGCTTCAGATTTGTCTGTTGAATCTTTTGTCACACCTCGGTTACCACTAACATTGTCGGGGTGTCGAGGTGGTCTGCCTTTTGAGACAAGATTGGCCGGCCTAGAGGTCTGAACAATATCTTTTATAGGCTTTTCTGGGCAGTCTCTAAGATAGTGGTCAAAAGAACCACATCTAAAACAAATTTCACTTCTTATACAACATTCACCGAAATGCAATTTATTGCAATGTTTGCATATTGGTTTAGGACTACCAATACTCCCTACACTTGTAATGGATGGAGACGGAGATCTTATATTAGAGCGTTGGGAGCTTCTTTCTTTTCCAGAGTACCCCACAGATACAGTAAAATGATCATGGTACTTTTTTTATTTCTTTGAAGTAGATGATTGTGACTTGCCCATAAATCTCTTGCTAAAAATTTAGGCTTCTTTCTTTGCTCGCTTCTTTTTCTTACTTAATTCCTCGGCTTTGTGTGCTCGACCAGCAAATACCATAAATTCCCTTAATTTTAGAATTCCAATCAATACCTTGATATCTTCATTTAAACCCTCTTCGAAACATTTACACATATCAGCCTTAATCAGAACCTATTCTCTGGCATATCTGCTCAATCTAACTAATTCTCGTTCATATTTAGATGCTATCATACTTCCCTGTTTAAGCTCTAGAAATTCTCAATCTAATGAATTCTCGTTCATATTTAGATGCTGTCACTCTTTAAGCTCTAGAAATTCTTTCTTTTTCTGATGTAAAAATCTCTAACTAATGTACTTTTTTCTGAATTCCGTTTGGAAAAACTCCCATGTAACATTTTCTCTCGGTACAACATAAATCAGAGTACTCCACCAATGGTAGGCTGTGTCTTTTAATAAAGAAACTGCACATTTCAAACACTTAGCGGGTGTACATGATAATTCATCTAAAACCCTGATTGTATTTTCCAACCAAAACTCAGCCTTCTTCGGATCGTATTCAGTAGTAGCCTTAAATTCTTCTGCCCCATATTTACAGATTTTATCTACCAGAGGCTTACTAGTTCTAACAGGTTCAGCACCTTATGGCATCCCAAGAACCGGTTGAAGGACAGGAGGGGGAGGTTGTTGAACAGTAGGATTTGTTCCTATGAATTCTGTAAGCCACTCATTCATCATTTGGAAGAAGGCTTCTTTTGCCTCCTCACCTTGGCCCTCAGATTCTGGCCTTCTACTACTAGATGTAGCTCTTTGAAATGAAGCTAGAGCATTACTCTCAACTTCCTCGGATTCAACTCTAGCTTGGTTAGATGACATTACTATTTGAAAAACACATTTAGAATGGTCAGGAGATGTAACACTATCACAAATTATGTAATGGCATGTATAGTTAAACTTGTACTTGCTATGTTAGTTTGAGAATCAGCTAAACCGTAACTCTGATACCAATAAATTTAACACTCTTAAACCATAACCGTCGCCAGAACATGGTTATAGAGCATTATCAGAGTTTATAGAAAAAATACAGATAATTCATATCATTTACTATTCATATCAGAAAATAATCATACTGTCCCTTGAATAGACCCTCGAGGCCCAATTTAAACATTAGAATCAAGTCGGGACTAAATCGAAAACTCAGAAATTTTTTTACGAAATTTAAAATTTTGTTTTTTTTAATACAGGGGTTACACGCCTATGTAAGTAGGCCGTGTGACTCACACGACTAAGTGACATGCCCATGTCTCAGGTCGTGTGGGCTTTCTATGCAAGGCACACGGTCGTGTGCTAGTCCGTGTCCTTACCTGAGTAACTGTCGAACTTGTGCCACACGGCCTACTATTGGCCCATGTGCTAGGCCATGTGGTCAATTTAATTTTCACAAATTAGGTACAGGTTTCACACGGCCAAGACACACTGTGTTCTAGGCCGTGTATCTCACACGACCGAGACACACGCCCGTGTCTCTGCCCGTGTGCCCAATTCTGAGCATTCTGTTTCTCAATTTTAGGATGCAAAAGACACACGGCCAAACCACATACCCGTGTGTCAGGCCATATGTCACACAAAATCAAGACACACCTATGTGTCTGCCTGTGTGGACAAAATAAGGCCATTTCCTAACCTTATTTCTCACCCAAATTTGCCAATAACCTACAACAATACTTGTACATATATATATACCTACCAATTTCAAGCATGAAACTAAGCAAACATCATTAATATGTATAGTATAACATTTCATACATTCATATAGTCAAACTTACCTGTTTGCAAGAATATATATATTACCCTAATTCAATCTAACCATACCTTATACATGTATGTATTAAATATGATATAACTTTATATTATCATACCAAAATATACCATTACTAGCCATTCCAATGGCTAGATTACAAACATCCATTTACATATCATCATTAGTAAAATTAGCTTATACATGCCATTATGTTAAAGTAAGTTTTCTATTTATACCAAAACATGCTGGGGGATAGTGTGATGATACTCCGACCGATCTCCAACCTTTACGAGCTTCCGAGCACTATAAAACATAGAAAAAAAACCTAGTAAGCATTTAATGCTTAGTAAGTTTGTATAATAGGAATCTAACTTACCATATATTTACATTTAAGATAAGCATACAACAATGCATCCAAACAATTTGGCTTATAGCTTAAAACACAACTTCACCAATCATGTTAGTCAAGTAATTCATATAATACCAAGAACATGGATGAGCTCATCATTTAATGTCTTTCACATACATATGCTTTCCATAACATTATTCTATATTACATGTACACTTTAATGACAAATTATTTCAAGTTTAGTTTAGCCATGTCAGAACTTTACTTATTGAATTTATTTGAAAAATCGATGGATATACTCATATAGTACACTTTAATGTAGACTACTATAATTCATCAATTCATTTCATGGGGTACCCAATTAGGGTAGCCTTGTAAAGGGAAGCTCATACAGAACCATTTTAGGAAGCTCATAAAGAGCCTATCGGAAAGCTTATCCGGGCTATATAACGGGAAGCTCATAAAAAGCCATAATCAGGAAGTTCACAAAGAACCTTATCTGGAAGTTCACAAAAAACCATATCGGGAAGTTCAAACGAGCATTATCGGGAAGCTCATCAAGAGCCAATTTAACGGGAAGCTCATGATGAGCCTTTAATCGGGATGCTTATAAGAGCTAAGGTGTGTCCAAAACAAATGTAAGATCACAATCTATCGAAACGCTACGAAGAGCTATAACAGGAAGCTCGTTGAACCATATAATGGGAAGCTCAAGAGAGCTAATAACGGGATGCTCTTTCGAGCTATGGTGTGTCTGTAACATATGTTAGGAAATCCTGTATCCATTGACTTTCATTTATTTAAACGGGATTTGACATTTATCAGGCATTATCGGATATTCAATCAATTTCACATACATGACAACTATACAATTCACATATACAACATTTAATTCAAACATATAAATGAACACAATTTAATTACACGAACTTACCTCGATACTTGTTCGTATGCAAAACCTACTAATCCGAAAGTTTTTGTTTTCCTCGATCCAACTCAGTATTAGGTCTTTAAGGATCTATATAAATGATTTTAACATCAATTTAATCCATTTCATACTCAATTTAATTCAATTCACATCCTATTCAAAATTACCATTTTGCCTCTATACTTTTTCACAAATGACGATTTTGTCCCTAGGCTCGGAAAATAAAATGCATGCAATTTAATCCTTATTCCAAGTGTAACCAAAACTTTCATATAACTTTTACAGCACATTTATTTCACAAAATTCATAATTTTTCCATAACTTTTACATCTTTACAATTTAATCCCTAAATCATATTTTCATCAAAATTCACTTTGTAAAAGTTGTTTATCTATCAACAACCTTTTATTTTCTACCATAAATAAAATTTTAGCATATTCATCCATGGAAAAACTTTTGTACTTTGATAACTTTTCAAATTAATCCCAAAAATAGATAGATTAAGCTATTCCAATATCAAAAATATAAAAATTACTAAAAACAGGACAAGAATACTTACTCAGTTAAACCAAGGAAGCTTGTTTTCTCTTTCCTTGGGTTTCCATAGAAATTTTGGGGAAGATGATGAAAATAAGATGATATTTTCTATTTAATTTGATTATCATATTTTAATTTTTCCACTTTCCAATTTAGTCCTTACCTTTTTCTAATTTTCTATAGAAGATTCATTAATAATATCTACTAGCTTTTTTTGATGGTCTAATTACCATATAAGGACTTCAAGTTTTGAATTCCATTGCTATTTGGTACTTATAACTACTAGAACTCTACTTTTGCATTTTATGCAATTTGGTCTTTTCCATAATTAAATACATAATCGGTAAAATTTTCTTATCAGAACTTTCATATGACATTCCAATCATAATGCAGACCCTGTAATAATATTAAAATAAATTTTCTTTTCGGCTCAAATTTGTGGTCCCGAAACTACTATTTTGATTTTACTGAATATGGGCTATTACAAATTAGACCATTAAGAAAAGTTAGTAGATATTTTCGATGATTCATTCATGGAAATTTAGAAAGAAAAGGACTAAATTGGAAATAGAAATAAATAAATATGATAATAACTTAATATAATCTTATTGTCATCTTCTTCCCTAAATTTTTATGGAAATCCTAGGAAAGAGAAAAAAAATCAAGCAAGCCTAATTGGGTAAGTAATATTGTCCCATTTTTAGTAATTTTTATATTTTTAAGATCGGAGTAACCTAATCTGGCTATTTTGGGGATCAATTTGTAAAGTTATCAAAGTATTAAAATTTTGCCATGGATGAATATGCTGAAATTTTAAAACTGATGGTAGCAATTGAAAGCTTGTTGATAGATAAACAACTTTTGTAAAGTGAATTTTTATGAAATTGTGATTTAGGGACTAAATTGTACAGATGTAAAATTAATGGAAAATTTCTAATTTTTGTGAAAAAAATGAGCTGTAGATGTTATATGAAAAATTTGGTTAGGCTTGGCATAAGGATTAAATTGCATGAATTTCATTTTCCGAGCCTAGGGATGAAATTGGAATTAATGAAAAGTATAGGGGCAAAATGGTACTTTTGCCTAAAATGTGAAATTCATTAAATTGAATATGAATTTCATTAAATTGAGTTAAATTTACTCCTATAGATCCGGATTGACCTAGTTCAGAATTGGATCGAGGAAAACAAAAATTATTGGATTAGTAGAAAAGCATATACGAACAAGTGACGGGGTAAGTTCGTGTAACTAAATTATGTACATTTACACATTTAAATTAAATGTTGTATCAGTGATTTTGGGACCACGAATCTAAATCAGAAAAATATTTAAAAAATTATTTTCTGTGTTTATTATGTGTGAATTTGTATATGTGAAATTTTCGTGCTTTAATTTTATCGTTTAAGTGTTTGATTAAATAAAAGGACTTAATCGCGTAAATTGAAAACTTGATAGTTTAAAGCTTAAAGGTTGAATTGTTAGTGTCTTTCTAAATTGAAGCATTTATGTTGTAAATAAACCATATACATGTGATATGGATGGTTGCCCTTATTATTAATGGTTTTATAATTTTATTACAAAGGTTAAATAAGTAAATTATGTAATATTATGTAATAATAAACATAAAAAAAATTTTATAACATGGTTTTATATTATCATGTTCTTGCCAAAAACATAAATAAGAAAGAAAAGAAAAGAAAAGCTAGGGTTCAGCCTCATTCAAGCTTGATTCAAGGTTCGTTCTTACTCGGTTTTTGATAATTTTTACGTTTTTGAGATCGTTGCTTTGAGTACTAGTAAACCCATGCTTGAATTTTTTATTTGAGTGAATATTTTGAGTTCTGCCATTGTTGAGAGCTTGTGATTTTTGTTGTTTGATGATGAAATATGAAAGATGTGTTTTAGATTAACATGTTTTGTATTGGAGTTTTTGATGATTTTGAGTAATTAGGACTAAATTGCAAAAATAATAATTTGAGGGACTAAAATGTGAAATAAATAAAATATATGGACTTGTATAAAGGTGGGTAAGATTCGGCTTAACATGGGTGTGATGAAATTTTGTATATTTTGTGTTTTGTGTAATAGGGGCTAAATTGTAAAAAAAATGTAAATGTTAGGGATAAAATGGTAATTTACCCATTTATGTGTTTTTGGACTAAATTGAATGAAAATATGTTTGAATGAGCTTAATTTGAATATGTTTAGATCAAGAACTAAAGAAATCGGATTTGGATCGGGGGAAAACGAAAGTTGACGACTAGTCGTCCCGTCCCATTTTACATCGTTCGAGGTAAGTTTATAAGAAAATAGACGTACTTAATTTTATTTAAATGCAAAGTATACATGCCGAAATGAAATATATGAATTTATATAAGCTATTTCTGAAAGTGTATAAGCTTGGTAACCATGTTCCTGCGTTCGTTTTGACCGAGTTATGAAGTCCGAAAACCCCGTATGAATCTTAGGAATAGTTAAGATACATATGTCATGACATAGGATTCTGATATATGTGTGCGAGTAAGACCATGGCATCGATATGTGACTCCAATATATGTGTGCGTGTAAGACCCTGTCTGGGACAGTGGCATCGATATGTGATTACATGTAAGACCACGTCTGGGACGCTGGCATTGTACGATATATGTGTAATTATCCGAGTGTCCTATCCAATTCTGAATGGTTCATCGGGAAAAGATATGATGTGATCGAATGTGTAAAACGAGCTAAATGGCCAGGTATGAATTAGCTTGTTGTTTACTTGAAATAAGGTAAGTATGTGACTTGGTACTTGTTACAAATTATGTACGCTGCAAATGAAGAATATATGTGTATTCGGCTTGTTAATGAATAACTTGTGTATCATTGAAATGTTTCTTGAATATATGTGCATATATGATTTGGTATATTTGTAACAACCTGATTTCGGGCCTAGTCAGAAAAGTGGTTTTGAGACCACTAATGCGAGGACAGAGAAAGTATTTTATTATTATTAAGATTATAACATGTTTATAGTAGTGCAAGAAAAATTTGGTGAAGTAATTTTAGCATTTTTGAGCTTAATTACAAAAAAGAACTAAATCGCATAAAGTGCAAAAGCCCAATTTTGATAGTTAAGGGTGTCAAATAGCTAGAGAACCTAAATTGGAGGTCTTTAAAGGGCAATTAGACCCTTTAGAATAGCATGGCCAGCCATAGGAGACAAAGGTGGTCAAAAGTAAAAAATTTGGTGATATTAGGTGTTGAAATTGAATAAAATAAAACAAATAGTAAAAGTTGTCATCTTTTTTCATCTCTCTTTCTTCTCCACCAATTTTTCACCAAGAAAGTGGACATGGAAGCTTGAAAAATTTTCAGCAACTAAAATACTTTGCAAGTAAGTGATTTGAGGGTTTTTCTTGAATATTTTTGTACTTTTGAGGTCCTTGTAGCATGAGCTTTCTAACAAAGGGACTATTTTGCAAAATGGTTGAAAGTCTAGGGTTTTTACATGATAGTAGACATGTTGTTTTTTGAAATTTTATGGAAGAAAATGAACCATGGTTGTGAAATAAACAACTTTTGTGAAGAGATTTCTCATGAAAACCCTAAAAAGGACCATTTTGCATAAGTTGTAAAATAGGTGATAAATGTGTGAAATATTGAGAATTTTGGACTACTTCTAGTGTAAAAAGTAATCGACTAGGCTTAAGATGTGAATAAATTCGATAAAAATCAATTTTTGGACCTAGGGGTAAAATGGTTATTTTGCAAAAGTATAGGGGCAAAATGGTCGTTTTGCCCAACTTTAAGTTGTTGAGTATCTAGATTAATAAAATGATTAAAATTCGTAAATTTTTATCATTCTAGATCAAGAATTACAAAATTCGGGCCTAGACTAGGGAAAAGCCAAGCAAGTAGATTAAGCCGAACTAGCCGTCTACATTTTGCAATCTAAGGTAAGTTGTATATAAATAATACAACTACATTGTTATTATATATGCTTGAATTGAGATAGAATGAATTGGTTGTTTGTGGAAATAATCATGTATGATAAATATTGAGATAGTAGGACTTCCGTTTGAACCTTAAGAAATAAATCGGATATTCAGGCCATGACATTCAGGATGTTTGTGTGATAGTGTAAGACATGTCTGGGACATGCATCGACCACATTATGAAAGCCAATGTAAGACCATGTCTGGGACATGGCATCATCATTGAGACGAGAGCTAGTGTAAGAAATGTCTGGGACATGCATCAACTACATGATGTGTCAGTATAAGACCATGTCTAGGACATGGCATCGGCACGAATACGTGGGAGTTAGTGTAAGACCATGTTTGGGACATGGCATCAACTTGACATGAGAACTAGTGTAAGACCATGTCTAGGACATGGCATTGGCATTATACCCTATGTTTGAGGCGTAGTGAATATCTGATAGCTTTCCAAATGGTTCAACGGTGAGAGTTACAGTTTAAGTTAAACGAGAAAAGTATAACTATGTTGTGAGTGATATAGGTACCTAAATGAAATGCATGAGACGTGACCTTAGTATATGTTATGTGAATTGTATTGGATAGTGATGAGTAAGTTGTGCTTATGCCTATTTTAGTGTTATGAGCATGATGATGAATGGTAAAGTTGTTATATTTATTTTCATGAAACTTACTAAGCTTCATGCTTACCCTATTTCTTCCCATTTTCTTATAGTGCCGCCATAGTAGCTCGAGGATCATCTCTATGTTGGAGAAACCATTCACTCTATCAACCGAAGCACTTGGTATAGTTAGATCCTTTATTTTGATTATGGCATGTATAGGATATTGACTTTTGAGTTTTTTGTCATTGTTAATTGGCCAAATGTTCTGGCTTACTTTAGATTTGGATTCATTTTGTATAAGGCCATGGAAAAATGGCTAATATTGGAAGTTATTATGTGAATGTAAGTTAATCTTTCATGAAAGCGAAATTGTTGGCATGGTTGAATATATGTAATGTATATAGGTCTTGATTATGGTTGTTGTTATGTCGTGTTTCAGGGTGGCAAAGGGCTTGGTAGATAGCCATATATTGTCCACACGGGTAGACACACAGGCATATGTCTAGGGTTTGTGTGACACACGGTTAGCCCTACGGGCGCGATGTTCAGCTGTGTGTCCCCTGCACGTAAAAATTTGCAAGTCAATACGCATGGTAGTAAACGCACGTGCAGAGACACAACCGTGTGTCTCAGCCGTGTGAAGGACACGGCCTAGCACACAGGCGTGCGCCTTGGCCGTGTGACCCTTAAGAATTGCTGATGTCAGAAACAGAATGTCCAAGTTTTTGCACACAGGCGAAGACACAGGCATGTCATGGCTTGTAAGGGACACGGGCCATGGACATGGGCGTGTGCCAAGCCGTGTGAAAACCCCTGTAGGTTCAAATTTGAAATTAATTCCACACGGGTAAAGAAAACGGGCGTGTCCCTGTATGCTTAGTCCATGTGAGCCACACGGGCCAATAGCACGACCATGTCGAATTGGTCACACGGGTGTGTTGCCCCTCCCACACGGGCGTGTGCCCCTGTATCTAGTATTATTTTTTAGAGTTCGTTGAAGGACCCTAATTGGTCCCAATTGGTTTTTAAATGAATGTTTGGAGTCTTGTAGGCCATATTGAAAGAAGTTTAGACAAGTTTTAAATTTGACCAGGTCTAAATGATTCAGAAACGTAGGAATGCATGTGTTCAAGGTAGGTAACACCTTGTATTTCATCCTGGTGTAGGGTACGGGTGTGGGGTGTTACAATATTCGGCAATATAGGTAATATACATATTTGTGATGTTATACTATGATTCTTGAGCTTGTGTATATAAGTAAATGTAGGTATGGATTATCATGATTATTTGGTTTGGAAGTTGATTAATAATATGATAGAATGACTATGTGAGTATTCGGCCAAGGTAGGTAACTTTCTATGAACATATATTAATTATGGAATTTGTAGGTTTGAGGTCAAGCATGGTATTGTTAATATAATTTGTCTAGTTAATATGAGTTGACTAGATTATTGAGTTGTTTATTTGCTTATGACTTACTAAGCTATGATAGCTTACTCTGTGTGTTCATGGTTACCCTGTTTTATAGATTTTTTTGGAATTCAAGTTACGAGCTCGGGGATCGTCAGCCAAGCCTGTAACGCCCCAATTTTCGGGAACTCTGTGAATGTTGGCATAGGTTTAATTATGTTAGTGGGCCTCTAGAAAGCCCAAACTTAAGATAGAACCCGAAAATTTTAGTTAATTTTTGTTCCATAAGAAAAAGGGGGTGAAATTATGAAATAGGACCTATGTGAAAATGTTTGAAAATGCTATAGGCTAAATTGAAGTGGCCAAATAAATAGGAGTGCAAAATAGGAGGATTTGCATGACAAACCTCCCATTTTACATGAAGTGGCCAGCCATCATGTTGTTGTAGACAAAATGTACACTTGATATCCATAATTTATGGTACAAATTGATAATAGGTTAGGTAAATGTTCAATGATAATAGGTTAGGTAAATGTTCCATGATAATGGGTTAGGTAAATGTTTCATGATAATGGGTTAGGTAAATGTTTCATGATAAGAATTTCATGTCTTTTGTATTAAAGAATTAAATGGATGAAATATGAAGTTTTATTAAAAGAAAAAGGGGTGAAAAGAACAAAGTTTTGTCCATCTTTGTTCATCATAGCTGAAAGTTAGAGAAGAGAAAGGAGAGGAGAAAGCTCTTGAGTATTTGGTCATTAGAAGGAGGAAAATTGAAGGTAAGTTCTTGGTACCTTGCTTCTATTTTGAGGTTCATGAGTTCTTCTTGATTCTACCTTAACTCTTGAAGTATATTTTGATTTTTAGTTGTGTTGTGAGC